>NW_021836581.1:10000-17500 GCF_006345805.1 Octopus sinensis | reverse complement strand
CATATAGATTTGTATTTCTATACAAGGTTATATATGAATAAATATATCGATAACATACACGTATATATATAATTATATATTATATATATATATATAATATATATATATATATATATATATTCCTATGTATATGCATATGTATATATGTGTGTATATATATATATATATATATATATATATATGTGTGTTGTGTGTTGTGTGTGTGTTGTGTGTGTGTGTGTGTGTATGTATATACATATTTATATATATATAGATATAGATATATATATATGTTTGTATGTATGCATGTATGTATCTATGTATGTGAGTGTGCTTGTATATATGTGTGCACATGTGTGTATGTATGTAAGTATGGCTGGATGAATGGATGGATATGTATAGAAACAAATCCGCGCGCACACACACACACACACACACACACACACACACATACACACACACGTATGCCTGGTGGAAGTCGACTTGTGGCCGGGTGAGACCACTTCTAAAACCCATAAACAGTCAAAGAATTTTCTGCGTGCGAATCTATTTTGAATGGATTCAAGTGCTGCTCTGCTCTAAACCCACTCTTCAAAACAAACACCTATGAAACCAAGACACGGCGAAGGTTAAGGCCGTCACCAGAAACCAAAAGCACTTCAAGTTTGTTTGTTTGTTTTTTATACGAGTTTACCTTCTAGAAGGAAGCTCTAACGAGAACTAGGGAATCTTCACTCCCAATGGTTCACATTCTAGTTAACTCAAAGCTGGGACCCCGGCTAATGCTGCCACTCTGAGCCAGAACATAGTTGTGAACAGTAGTGGCTAACAGGTGGATCCGCACTCCTAAAATCTGTGGAACTCTTGAACCTGGGTCACAATGGTGTATGCAATTTAAAATCATAACCAGGACACACATACATGTATATACATACATACATACATGCATAAATACATACATACATATATGCATATATACATATATACAAGCATACATGTATACACATACATACCTACATAATACATGCATACATACATACATGTATACGCATATATTCATTCATATATGCACACATACATACATACACATACATATGTATGATCATGTAGATGAAGTTACCGTTGCGTTTTGGTATGTGTGTGCATATGTGTGTGTGTGTGTGGTTTGCGTGTATGTCTCTCTGTGTGTCTGTATGTTTGCATGCATATGTATGTCTACATCTGTTTATATGGGTGTATATGTGTATCCCTAACTGATGTGTATATGTGTCTACGTCGGTGTATTTTTCACTAAATACTGGCAGAACTTTGACCAACTTTTATTATTTTGTTTAATTGCGTTTCCTAACTCCAGCCAGAAAACAACAAACATGATGCCAAAATGCCATCGGAATGGTAAAGGTAACACAGATCAGATTCTCCTTCAAATCGCCATTTTATCACGCATCCACATACAAACACGTATACACAGGTGTACACAGGTGTACACATTCATTTATACATATATATACGCACGCAACCAGTGCCGGATTTAGGACAAATGAGACTCTGTGCTAGTTAAATTATGAGGCCCCTTACCGAGGGGAAGGGGGCCTTACTTATGAAGACCCTTATTTGGCCCTGGCCCCTTTATGTTAAAAAATATCGCGTAAAAGCGTTCACATTACTAATTTCACTTTTATAACTTTTAGGAGAAACATTTGAAAGCTTTACATTTGAAAAATTCATCGTAAAAATTTAGTGAGGGACAGGAAGACGCCCTCCATCCCTAGTCAAAGGGTCCCTGTACTTAAGCACACCTTAGTACAGTGGTAAATCTGGCTCTGCACACAAAACAAGAACACTCTCTTTACTCTTTTACTTGTTTCAGTCATTTGACTGTGGCCATGCTGGAGCACCGCCTTTAATCGAGCAACTCGACCCCGGGACTTATTCTTTTTTGTAGCCCAGTACTTATTCTATCGGTCTCTTTTGCCAAACCGCTAAGTACGGGGACATAAACACACCAGCATCGTTGTCAAGCAATGCTAGGGGACAAACACAGACAACCAAAAAACAAACACACATACATATATATAATATAATATATACGACAGGCTTCTTTTCAGTTTCCGTCTACCAAATCCACTCACAAGCATTGGTCGGCCCGGGGCTATAGCAGAAGACACTTGCCCAAGATGCCACGCAGGGGACTGAACCAGGAACCATGTGGTTGGTTAGCAAAGATTACTTTACCACACAGCAATCCTGCGCCTATGTATACATTCTCTCTTTTCTTCCTTCTTTCCTCTTTCTTTAGTCTTTATTCACATGTAGGTTCATTTGTACTCATAGTTACATGCAGACACACGCACGCGCGCGCACACACACATACCTATATATACAAATATATATTCATGTATATAATATATATATATATATATATATATATATATATATGCATATATAGGTACATGTGTATGTGTACATGCACATACATATATATGTATGTCTATATATACATATATATTCTTTTATTTGTTTCAGTCATTTGGCTGCGGCCATGCTGGAGCACCGCCTTTTAGTCGAACAAATCAACCTCAGGACTTCTTTGTAAGCGTCGTACTTATTCTATCATTCTCTTTTGCCGAACCGCTATGTTACAGTGACGTAAACACACAAGCATCGGTTGTCAAGCGATGGTGAGCTTCTTTCAGTTTCCGTCTACCAAATCTACTCACAAGGTTTTGGTCGGCTCGAGGCTATAGCAGAAGACACTTGCCCAAGGAACCATGTAGTTATGAAGCAAGCTACTTACCACACAGCCACTCCTGCGCCTATATACATACATATATATACATATATATTTTGACAGCCAGCTTCCTGGAGATTTCATCTGAATGAAACAGTTCTAGTCCTGTAGAAGCTCCTTCTATAAAATAATATATATATATATATATATATATTATAATACATATGTATATATACATACATCCATTATACATGTATCTACATATATATGTATATATATATATATGTGTGTGTGTGTGTATGTATTATATATAATGTGTGTGCATATATATATATATATATATATATATATATATATATACATATTATATAATTATATATATCTATATATAATAATATATATAATATATATATATATATATATATAATCATCCATATACGTCTATCCTTGGTTGACTCGATGGGCTCTCAGTTAGTGGTGGGTGTTTTAGCCTCAATCAACATTCATTAAACTGATCTATTACCAAAGATATTCCAGTCATGACCGTCGATGTTTAGGGATATCTAAAACTTCATTGTCCAGTGTATATCCTCCATTTTTAAGACATTAATGCGGCTGAATGGCGGGCGATGTGGTTATTAATTCAATTTATTTAATAACATTAGTAAGCGCATAACAAACTTATTCGCTGAGGAAGAACTTTCTCATCTTTCTCTTCAATATTAGAATTACCTTAATATACGTACAGAGGATTCAAAGATAGAATATATTACATTCAGAACAACACTAATATTTATAAATGCAAGATCAAAAACGAAATATCATGATAGAATCCTTCCTGTAGTTTAAATGTTTGTGGTTAAGATGCCAGAGGTTTTCCGAGCGTTATAAATAAGCATCGTAGTTTCTGTAAGATATTCAATAGCTCGTAGTTTCTGTAAGATATTCAATAAAATAACGTAAAAGTGGACTAGAGTAGCACCAAAAACCTCGTTGCTTCCATGGTCAGTATAAACAAAAGAAATCTTTTCAGCAACATCATATAAAAGAAAAAATCGCCAACTGTCCACGTGTAGTTACGTTTTTAATATGACCAGAAGTAGATGGACAAAAAGAATAGTGCTTTTAGGAACAGGAGAGTGTGAAGAATGGTTGGTACTTGCGTGTATGTGTGTGTGCATGTGTATGTGGTAGCATGTGTGTGTGTGATAGCGTGTGTACGGTAACGTGTGTGTGTGTGTGTGCGTGGTAGCGTGTGTGCGTGTGGTGGTGGTGGCATGTGTGTGTGACGCATATATATATAAATATATACATGCATACATACATACGTACGTACATATATACATACATAAATACATGCATGCATGCATATATGCATACATACATACATACATACATGCATACATACATGCATGCATACATACATACATACATACATACATACATACATACATACATACATACATACATACATACATAGAAATGCAGGTATATAAAATACCATACAACATAAATTCATAATTTATTAAAACTATCTCCGCCTCATGATGTGCCTTGATACGCAGATTGCAATGCAAACTAGTTTCACTTGAAACGCCGAACACCTCTAACCACTGGGCCTCGCTCTTCCAAAAAAAAAACCATAGCAGATTCGTATGCTTCAAGAAGACACCTACCACAACAACAACAGTAACAACTACAGCAACAACAATAGCAACTTGGCGCCAACCTTTGAGTGAAAACCTGACTTATCATTGTTTAACTTAAAATGAATGTCGCAGAATTGTTTAAGGACAAAGGTGGGGAGGTGTAAAGGACTCGTGGTGGGGTGAAAGCCATATGAGGTTGGGATGGAGAGGGAATAAAGTAAAGAATGCTTGGGTGGGCGGGTAGGTATGTGGGTGGGGTGTTTGGTTGGTTGAACGGTTATATTGCTGGAGTGGTGCTGGAATAGATAGGTTATTAGGGTGGATGGTTTGGTGGTTGATTGGTAATGTATATACCTAGATACACTTATGTCTGATGAAAAATATAAAAAAGAAAAAGAGACGGAATGGTCACTGCTGGAACGGTTTTGATTGGTCGATGGGTTGATGGATGTATTGGTGAATGATAAAGGAAGGAAAATAAATGAGACGAGGAAGAAGAGCTAGAAAGAAAGAACGAAAGAAAGAAAGAGAGCGAGAGAGACACAGAGAGAGAGAGAAAGAAAGAAAGAAAGAAAGAAAGAAAGAAAGAAAGAAAGAAGGAAAGAAGGAAAGAAAGTGGAAAAAAGAGAAGGAAGGAAAAAATATAAAGAAAAAGAGAGACACAGACAGGGAGACAGACAGACAGACAGACAGACAGACAGACAGAAAGAAAGAAAGAAAGTAAGAAAGAAAGAAGGTTAGAGTGGGAGAAAAAAAACAAATGTAAGACAAAGAAAACAAACCAACAAGAAAACTATTATTGACCGCCCTCTCCCTTTCTCGCTCTTACTCTTCTTTTTTCTTTCTTCCTCTCCTCTTCTCTCACTTTCTACGTGTGTCGCTTCGAGGTCATATTTTTCATTTTCTTCCCTGTATTTTTCTCTCATACGCTCTCGTTTTTTTTTCTTTACTTTAATCCTCTTAAATCATCATTATCTATTTCTAACCAGCCACAATACTTTATATTTTAAACCACATTTGTTTAACAAAAACGAATGTCCGTTAGAATTAAAATACTAAAGGTTGAGCTAACAGTAAATATAAAAATAACAGATGGGTTGACAAAGTGTGATGTAATTTTATAAGTCCTTGAAGAAAAAGTTTAACCCTAACGCACGAAAATAACTAAAAAGATGAGGGGTAATATCTCATTATATGTGTCTTCAAGGCAGCAAGCTGACAGAATCGTTAATGCGTTGGTCAAAATGCTTAGCGACATTTCTTCCGACTTTAAATTCTGAGTCCAAACTCCACCGCGGTCGACTTTGCCTTTCTTCCTTTCGGAGTCGATAAATTAAGTGGCAGTTGGCTCCTGGAGTCGATGTAATCGACTAACCCCCGCCCTCGAAATTACCGGCCTTGTACCAAAATTTGAAATCATTATTTACATCCTCAAGATAGCGAGCTGGCAGAATCATTAGTGTGTCGGTCAAAATGCTTAGCAGCATTTCTTCCGGCATTACGTTCTGAGCTCAAATTCCGCCGTAGTCGACTTCGCCTTTCATCCTTTCGGAGTCGATAAAATCAATACCAGCTGAGCGCTGGGGTCGATGTAATAGAGCAGACATCTCCCGCAAAATTCCAGGCTTTGTGTCTACATTACAGAGAATTTTTAAGTTCGCGTTACATTCATGATTTCGATTGATAATATTTTGAGAAAGAGCTCAAAAGTATGTTTGTGAATAAAAATTTAAGCCAGAAGAGGATCCGATAACTGTAACTAAGGAATTTCGTCAAGAAACTTTATCGAAGGAGATTTTGTCTAAAATCTTTACAGGGCGTTATCGAAAAAACTTTAATGAAGATTTTTTTCGGAAACTTTTACCCAAAAGAAGTTTTGTCGAAATTCTTTAACTAAGGAAGGTTCGTCGAAAATATTAACCAAAGGGCTTTTGAATTAAGGGAATTTGGGGAGAAAACTTTAATGAAGCAGAAGTATCGAGAAAACCCTAATCAAGGGATTTTGTCGAGAGGCTGTGTGGTAAGTTGCTTGCTTATCAATCACATGGTTCTGGGTTCATTCCCACAGCGTGGCACCTTGGGAAAGTGTCTTCTACTATAGCCTCGGGCCAACTAAAGCCTTGTGAGTGGATTTGGTAGACGAAAACTGAAAGAAGCCAGTCGTATATATATATGTATGTATATATATATATATATATATATATATATATATATATATATAATATGTGTGTGTGTGTGTGTGTGTGTGTTGTATATATATATTGTACATATATCTGTATGTATGTGGTGTATATGTTTGCGTGTCTGTGTTTGTCCTCCCCAACATCGCCTGACAACCGATGATGGTGTGTTTACGTCTCCGTAACTTAGTGGTTCGGCAAAAGAAACCGATAGAATAAGTACTAGGCTTACAAAGAATAAGTCCTGTGGTCGATTTGCTCGACTAAAGGCGGTGCTCCAGCATGACCGCAGTCAAATGACTGAAACAAATAAAAGAGTAAAAGAGTAAGTCCGGTGGTTCATATGACCCTTGTATGTCCACATAAGAGTTTCTTGTTAAAATTTATATACAACAAACTATTTATAATTCTAATAAACACAATATATTTTAACAATGTTTTATACAATTCTTAATATTTAATTTTGTTGTGTCTGGGGAAGTCATTCTCGTTTAACACACGCACCGGTAAAGTTTCCACTCATTTATTTTTTCCTAAAATTTTCGTTGCGTCTCGCAACCTTTTCAATGGTTAAGTCACACTTTACCGGTGAGTGTGTTAAATAATAAGGCACTAAAAGAGAATGACTCTCCCCAGACATAACAAAATATGCTTCAATATACGAACTCACATAAAGAATCTTGCAAACCAAATCCAAAAACGAAACCAACATTTAATCATAAAAATATAAGTTTTTGACACCGAATGCCTAAAATAGGAAACAAAGGGGCCTATAGGCAAAAAATGGTTGAGAAGCACTACTTTAATCAAAGATGTCTTGTTGAAAGAACACTATAACGAAGGGAACATTGTTGGAAAATCTTTAACTAAGAGGATTTTTGGTTTTGCACAACTGATGTTTTGTCCTAAGTGATTTTTGTCCCAAAGATTTTTGCTTTTTTTCGTTCTTTCGTTCGTTGGG
>NW_021836581.1:2500-5000 GCF_006345805.1 Octopus sinensis | reverse complement strand
ACTACTACCACCACCACTACTACTACTACTACTACTACTACTATTACAGTGCTATTGTTACCATCTAATCTATCCATGCGATGATACCTCCTTGACATTTTGCTTCACTCTTTTAAGTGAGATGTTTACAGTGAAAACAGTCGCCAACAATCATTGTAAGGAAAGATGACGTTAGGGGTTAGCGGTGTGTCTGTACCTGTCCGTAGAAAGGTGTCTGGCTTTGGGAGGGAGGGAGGGAGGAAGAGAGGCATTGTTTGACCGTTAGAAGAGAAGAAGGGATATAATATTTGTCTTATTGATTAGATATTGTCTGGGATGGGGTTGGTGGGCGGTGGGGGGGGGGGTTTAAGGGAGGCGGCGGGGCGGGGAGGGGGTGATATGATTTGATTCGTTCAGATGGTTAATAATTGGGAACGTGCAACAATGATTGCAGTGGGGCAGCTGGTGGTGGGGGTGGGGGTGGGGTGACAGGGGCAGCGGTAGAAGCGGCAGTAGCAGCAGCGGCGGCGGCGAAAGAGGCGAAAGTAACGGTGGTGAAAGTGGCGACGGCGGTAGCGGCACAGCTATAGTTGTCATCATCACCATCATGATTGCCATCATCATCATCATCATCATGATCGTGATCGTCATCATCATCGTCGTCGTCGTCGTTGTCAGCTTGTTCAACCAGTTTGGTTGAAAGAGCTGACAGGCGAAACTTAAAGTCACTTTAAGCTTGATTTTTAACAATAAAACTGGTTCAAATATGTCGGAATTGTAAATAAATTTGCTGTGTGACCATGGGTTCAATCCCTTTCTGTGACACCTTGAGATTTCATATTCTACCTAAACTTTACGAAAGACGTCCAGTTGTTGTAGACGTCCAGTCTGATGGAATTTAACTGTACCTGAAACGGCCATTCTTATGAATCTACATACAAAATTGCATGTAAAGTTTAAGGGAATTTTGTTAATTATGTTAAGTTTCTATGGATACCCTGTAGTGTCATCGTGGGTAATTACCTGTAATTATATCACCGGGTAATTTCATAACAAAATAAATACATAGCGAAACAATACATCATTGATAAGTTGATCACATGCTTTTTATCCGCAGAGTAGGTGCATCGCTAAACATAATTGATGAATTTTTTTACCTGCTGAGAAAATTACGTTATATTTCTTTAACAACGAAAGTAAAATCCAAAGCCAAATATAAGATTATTAATATTAAATTTACTCCATATATCCACGAACAAAACAAAGCAAAATAAGTCAACGTTTCTTATTTTAAAAAATGATCACACAAAAAATAGCTGTAAAATAATAACGCCATTTCAAATTATAAAATAGAAGAAGCAATCTAAAAAGGTAAAGTGTGAGCAATGCATCTTAAATAAGCCCGTATTTTGTTATTTTAAAATTCACTGACGATCTGTTGAAATTTTGCTGCACTGGCGTTATATTTCTTTTCGTAATATCGAATTTCTGCAGCAGGAATATAATGTTGATTTTTACTTCGTTTCTCGATTGTTCCTTTTCCAAGATTTCTAAAACTTTCTAGATTGCAAGATGGAATTTTTCGTGCTCCTAAAAAAAAAACGAGGGGGATTATTTATTTAATTATTTTTCTACGTTGTCAGTAAAATGCAGCATCTGCAAATTAAAAAAAAATACTTTAAATAATGCTTAATTTACTCTGCGGTTAAAAAGCATGAATTTCTTGTCCTGGCAATGAATTGGTTAGAAATTTAATTTACCAGACGATAAAATAACCAATGCATTTACAGCGATGCAATAACTTGCGTTAAATAGTTGTTTCTTTTTTTTTCTTCTATTTTTTGTCGGAGCTAATAATTTTTATAGAAGGGGGCTAGTAATTTTTATAGAAGAGAGCTAGTAATTTTTATAGAAGGGAACTAGTAATTTTTATAGGAGGGGGCTAGTAATTTTTATAGAAGGGAACTAGTAATTTTTATAGAAGGGAGCTAGAAATTATTGTAGAAGGGAGCTAGTAATTTTTGTAGAAGGGAGTTAGTCAATTACATCGACCTCAATACTCCAGTAGTACTTATTATACTGACTCGGAAATGCTAAATGGACTCCAACGAAACTTAAATTCCGAACGTAAAAGCGGAAGAAATGCCACAAAGCATTTTATTCGACGTGTTAACGATTCTTCCAGCCTGCCATCTTTAATTTAAACTACGTTGAACTAATTTACGGTGAGTTGTTTATATGCCACGGGAAGACGAGAATCCATCGAAAAGAAAAGACAAGAATTCATGATCAAAACGCTTTACTGGAAAGAATTATGTATGTCTGAGAATGTGTGTGTGGGTGTGTGCGTCCTGTCAATATTAAAGAAACATTTGTTCGACTTTTTAGACAAGTGACACCAATTACAAATCCACAATGACATCATGCCATTAGAATAATTTGGTGTCGGGGGTGCAGATGCATATCTCACACACATACAGACATCTATATATATATTCACATATATTTCCGTTTTAAATGT
>NW_021836580.1:15000-26559 GCF_006345805.1 Octopus sinensis | reverse complement strand
GTCCGGTGGAGAATCTTCGGCTTCCCTCGACGTTACAAACGACACAAAGCAAGGTTGTGTTATGCCCCCTGTTTTGTTTGCACCCTTCTTTTCAGCCATGCTGAGGTGGTATCAGTTTCGAACAAGTGGTGGTCAGTCATCAGCGTATCAAAGCCAGAACACTGCTACGCACCAGTATCATTCGTGATCAAACTTTTTGCAGATGATGCTGCACTAGTAAGGACCTCCTTAGAGGAAGTTCAGGAACTTCTAGACCGGTTTTCTACTGCATGCAAAGCCTTTAATTTGACCAACAGTATCAGTGGAGGCGCAATGGCCCAATGGTTAGGGCAGCGGACTAGCGGTCGGAGGATCGCGGTTTCGATTCCCAGACCGGGCGTTGTGTGTGTTTATTGAGCGAAAACACCTAAAGCTCCACGAGGCTCCGGCAGGGGGTGGTGGCAACCCCTGTTGTACTCTTTCGCTCCAACTTTCTCTCACTCTTTCTTCCTGTTTCTTGTCCCCGACTTCCTACGCAACCGCTGAGCCTGGATGCGCATTCATCCATCCATCGATGCTCTCGGTGTCGGGGGTTGACCCGCTTTCTCTTCTGCGGGTCTTACGAATAGCAAAGGACCACGTTTCGGACTTCTCTCACAACAGAAGACCGCTTCGCTCAACATCAACATCACCATCAGTATCAAGAAGAAGGAGGTAATCCACCAACCTTGCCCTACTCCTAAAGAAATTTGAGGTGTCCGGCAGAAGCCACCGGTTCATAATTTTCCTGGTACTTCTATACAGGTTGATAGAAAAAACCTAAATTATGTGAAGTAGTAAAGTGAATTCGGGCGCTTCTCTAGATGAAATCGCCAACCGTTTTGCAAATTCTGTTCTCGCCTATGAAATGAAAGGGGAATCAAACTTGACACTAAAGTACAGGTTTATAAAGCTGCCATTCTTACGACTCTTTTGTATAGCTCAAGATCGTGGAGAAACTTTGTTGCAACCAGCATTAACAGGCTTCGCAGTGCAAGGCAAAGGAGAGAAGCGGCCGCAAATATACTAGCTGCACTGCCCTGTTATCCTTATAATTGCAGGATCTGAGGGCTTTATTGCAAATCGTTGGCGGATCCTCATACGTCGAAACCGACGGGAGAGTCCATCATATACATACATACATACATACATACATACATACATGCATACATACATACATACATTACATACATACATTACATACATACATACATACACACATACATACATACATTACATACATACACACACATACATACATACATACATACATACATACATACATACATACATACATACATATGTATGTGTGTGTATGTATACATGCAAACACACACACACACACACATTGTTTTAGTCATTGGACTGCAGCCACGCTGGGGCACCGCATCGATGGATTTAATCGATCCCAGTACTTATTTTTCAGAGTCTGGTACTTATACTATCGGGTTCTTTTGTTGAACCGCTAAGTTAAGGGGGCGTAAACAACCCAGCGTCGGTTCTCACTCGGTTCATTGCTTGTTGTTATGTCCGGACAAATTTGTCTCTTAAGGAAGATCTCTACAGTACATAAAATAGGTCAGCAGTTGTTAGCGAGGAAATGGCATTATGCAAGACTGCTTGACTGAGGCTAAAGAAACACGTGTAAACTAAACAACAAACACAGTCAGGTAATTCCATTCTTTTGATGTAAATTTTTATGTATCCTTTACGCATGCTTTGTGGATTTTGGATTATTCGTGCGGTGGCGTCTTGGGAAAAACTTTTAAATTTCAGATTGCCACCATCCAATTTACCTACTATATATATATATATATATATATATATATATATATATACATGGATTATATATATATATTATATATATATATATATTATACATGTGTATATATATATATATATATATATATATATGATATATATAATATATATATATATATATTATTATATATTTATATTTTATCTAGTTTCAGCTCACGAGGCGTGGCCATGCGGGGGCACCGCCATATAGGATCTTTTCACTTTGACCGGCAGATTTTAAAAATAATTTCTTTGTAACTAAACACTACGGCAGAAATGGAATTCACCTCAATAGACGTCATTGATTGGTTGAAATTGCCGAAATGCAAGAAATCAAACAACAAATAGCTTACAAACTACAGAATTTTCTCAAGAAAGCCAAGAAAAAGGTGTTTTATGTAACACATTCTACCAATTTTATAAACACATTCTACGAATTTTAAAAGTGTTTAGTACAAAGAAAATATTTTTAAAATTGCCGGTCAGAGTGAAAAGATCCTAGATATACATATATATATATATATATATATATATAGATTACTATATATATATATATATATATATATATATATATATATATATATATATGTATATACATACATACATATATGTGTGTGTGTGTGTGTGTATCACGCGGGAAGTCACGATTTCGACTAGGGAGATTGATTGTCAGTTATGAAAACGGATCCCTCATTAGTCGTCTCGTTTACATTTCCATAAATATGTATGCAGATATTATTCAATTTAAAACGAGTGAATCCATGTCAACTCAGCTCATTCCGCAATTTCACAAGCTCTCCGTTGTTGTACTTGAACGAGAAATTCTTAAGTCGGAATTATTAAACTCTTACAGGCGCACATCTAAATATTTGTTTTCTAAATGATTCCTACCGAATAGAAGTACAATGTCAAATTTTGATCTACTCCCGTGGAAATCGGAATGCTTTGGATTTTCAAGCTACTTGTTTTCGTCGTTTCGGAATTTTCTACTGTTTATCCAGTCTTTTCTGACTAAAAAGTGGCTGTTCTGCAACGGGTGGTTTCCAGTGCTTGAATTCCATATTACTGTTTTGTTCCGTTTTGGTTCCATTAGGTTCTTTTTATTACGCGATAACGATTTTTCTATTTCTCTTTCGGTGATCTCGCATCATTTTTGTGATCTGCATGTGATTTCACCCGTGATGTGTGTGTGTGTGTGTGTGTGTGTGTGTGTGTGTGTGTGTGTGTGTGTGTGCGGGTATGGGTTAGTTCGTATATCGATGTGCACGTCTTTGTGTTCAGTTCTGTGAAGGTTTTTGTATTCTTCCCCGTAAACATTTAACGTGCGCTCCCTACTTAATTCTGTAAGTGTGTGCACATCTCCCCCCCCCATCCCCGTCTCCGTCTCTCCCTCTCTTGTGTGAATGAGGGTGTATGTGTGCATGTTCATGCATATATGTGCATTTGCATGTGCATCCGTGTCATCGTTACGCTTCTTGCCTTTTGTATTCTTTGAGTGTTTCGATGGTTTCTCTCACCTCCTCTCCTCCCACCTCTCTCTCTCTCTCTCGTGAGTATAGAGGCTCGCCATTTTGCTTATGTGTGTGTGTGTGTGTGTGTGTGTACGTTCAGACTGTTTGAACATTGTGTTTGTTGTTTTTACAATTTCTTTATTCATTGGTATTGATGAATTACTTTTTACCATCCTTAACTTTTTATATTCTCTAGCTTTGCATATATTTTGTTGTTGTTGTTGTTGTTTTTATTGTTGTTGTTGCTGTTGTTGTTGTTGTTGTTGTTCTTGTTCTTCTTCTTCTTCTTCTTCTTCTTCTTCTTCTCGTTCTTTTCTTCTTCTTCTTCTTCTTCTTCTTCTTCTCGTTCTTCTTCTTCTTCTTCTCTTCTTCTTCTTCTTCTTCTTCCGTCTTCTTCTTCTTCTTCTCGTTCTCTTCTTCTTCTTCTTCTCTTCTTCTCTTTCTTCTTCTTCTTCTTCTTCTTCTTCTTCTTCTTCTTCTTCTTCTTCTTCTTCTCTTTCTGCCTCTCTATTTCCAGATTATTTATTTACTAATTTGGTTTTTTGAAAAGCTTGTGCTCGCGCTAATGCCCATATATGATTCATTGAAAAGATCCCTTTATTTATAAAGGCGAGGAAAGTTTTCGCCTAATAAACGGTTAGGCGAAAATTTGCTTCGATCGAAATTACAACACTATAAATATTGTCCTGATGTTCTATTTACCCCTTTTTTCGTCCGAAGATCGGAAGCATGAAACTCGGTGTAACGATTTGTAAACATTTTTAGTTTCTAATAAAATCCGATATTTCGTCCAGCATATAGGTACCGAGTAAGTATTTTCCTCCTTTACGATGCTTTACGGTGCCGAACAAATATTGCAAAGCTTCTCGTTCGGTGTTCCAACGGTTTCGTCAGTCCACCGTCTATTTAGCGACTCCAGGAAGATAAAAGGCAAAGTTACCCAAGGCAGAAACTGAACTCAGAGCGCAAAGACCAGAATAAATAACGCAAAAGTAGTTCGTTGATGGTCTAAGACTTCTGCCAATTTGACAACGCCTAAGTTAAGGTAAGATCATGGTGTAGCGAAAAAAAAATCCTGGAGTAGCAGAAAAAGACAAAAACTCTTGGAGTAGAACAGAGTTTTCAGACCACAATCTGGTTTCGATTCCGCGTTGTAATTTTTCCTTTCCACATTTTGCACTGATACCGTCTCATGGAGCCGAAGAAATTTGAACCCAGAAAATATGTGATTAAACATCGAACATTTCTTCTAAATCTGCCTTTCTTTCAGAGCTATCATATTTAATTCCTGGTGATTTCCTTGTCAAACACAAAGCATTTGGTATGGAATATTCATGGGAGACGTTAGAGCATCGGCTTAAGATTGCTTTCCTTCGAATATCAAACTAAAAGTCATATAATCTTTAGAATTGTTTGGTTAGTGATGCTTTAAATTGACATAAATGAGATCTGAAATAAACGAAACAAAATTGAACTGCTGGCGTTATTTACCCCGGAACAGCCCTGATGCAGGAAACCTAAGTCCAGATCAACCTTGATTCAGGAAACCTATGACCAGATCAACCTTGTTCCAAGAGATCAAAATCAAACCTGATCTTGAAAATTATCACTCAGGAGATCTAAGACCACATCAGCCCTGATCCAGAAGACATGATAAAATCTCCGATCCAGGAGACCGCTGATCAGATTAACTCTAAACCAGGGGACTTATGATCAGATCAGCACTGATCCAGGTGATCTATGGTTTAAAACGCTCAATCCATGGATGTAATGACGTTTTTGTTTTGTTTTTGGTAGTGTGGGCTATTGTCATAGTTTATTTAAAGCCATATTATCTAATATGTAGGTCCTATTGTTTTAACCCCCCCCCCCCGCTGTCACCGTCGCTGTCACCTTCGCCACTGCTTCCACCACCTCTCATAGCTGGGTCCAACATAGACTGTCTGGAACATTGCTCGGACCATATTATTCAATATGTGATTCCCCACCCCACAACGTACCTATTTCTTTATTACCCAGAAGGGGCTACACACAGAGAGGACAAACAAGGACATACAAACAGATTGAGTCGATTACATCGACCCCAGTGCGTAACTGGTACTTATTTAATCGACCCCGAAAGGATGAAAGGCAAAGTCGACCTCGGCGGAATTTGAACTCAGAACGTAGCGGCCGACGAAATACCGCAACGCATTTCACCCGGTGTGCTAACACTTCTGTCAGCTCGCCGCCATTTCTATAAAGACGGCGGTATTGAGAGTTGAGCAAGATTTGATTGCTATTTCTAGGATGTCGAGCAACCACATAGAGGCTACTTTAATGGAATGACAAAAATGTGTTTTTCAGTGAGATAAAGCGACTTTGCCGCCCCATTACTCAGTTTTCAACTTGGAGCGCGCCAACACACACAGCATTTGTTTTTATAGCAACATCGTCTAGATTCTTTCTCTACTCATCTTCTTACTACAAGGAATAGTAGACTTAGTATATTTGTATATGTGCTTATGTATGTGTGTGTGTGTGTGTTCGTTTGTACATGTATGTGTTAACATCATGTCATGTATGTACGTGTGTATATATATTTGTTCAGGTGTTGTTTTCTGGTATATATTATATCGCACTTTTTGCCCGAATCGTTAAGTTACGGGAACGTAAACAAAGTAACACTGGTTGTCAAGTATGCATGTATATGTATATATATATATATATAATATATATTATATATAGATATTATATTAAATTAGAGATAAAAACCACTATTAGGCAAATCAAACAATGAAAAACTTAAGCCAATACATAAAATTAATTAATTTATATTATTTTGAATATATCAAAAGTATTAAAAGTATAATAAAAGATAATGAGTAAAACACTACGATATATATATATATACACAAGGTTGGCCAAAAGTTACCTGACAGTAAATCAAAACCATTTAATTTCAAGATTTATTTTGTTCAACAACTGAATGAATTTAATAAAAGCATCTAAATAGGAAACATCATGAAAATTGGCCAAACTGAAGTCCTTCTTGAGCGACACCATTTTTCAAAATCTCTCTCTATATAAAGCTGAAGATGTCTGTGTATGGCAGGTTTGGTAGCCTTCATCTAACACTATCTCCTCCGAGACCCTGCGGCGCAAGTTGACCAAAATTGAGAGTATGATAGAAGAAGACCTGCTCTTCAAAAATTCAAATCGGACCATGTTAAGACCAAAAATTATTTACATCAAAAAGGTGCTTTTTTTTCTATGAAAATCCCTATCTTTTACGATGTTTTGACTGCTGTGTCGCCATTTTTCGGTATATTTCAACCAGAAAAATGTTCACTTAAAGAGAATAACAAGCTACATAATGCAAAATCTTTACTTTTCATAAATTCCAATTCTAAAGGGTCGAAACAAACCCGAGCAACGCCGGGCGATACTGATAGTAAATAAATAAAATTGATTATTAAGCTTTATGGAATTTTGATTACTGTCGGATGACTTTTGGCCAACATGTATATATATATATATATATATATATATAAATATATATATATATATATATATATATATATATATTATAATATATATATATTCAGCCATGTGACTGTGGCCATGCTGGCGCACCGCCTTTAGTCGAGCAAATCGACCATAGGACTTATTCGTGTATGCCTAGTACTTATTTTATCGGTCTCTTTTGCCGAACCGCTAAATTACGGGGACGTAAACACACCAGCATCGGTTGTCAAGCGATGTTGGGGGGACAAACACAGACACACAAACATACACATACACACACACAACAATATATATATATATATACATATATACGACGGGCTTCTTTCAGTTTCCGTCTACCAAATCCATTCACAAGGCTTTGGTTGGCCCGAGGCTATAGTAGAAGACACTTGCCCAAGGTGCCACGCAGTGGGACCGAACCCGAAACCATGTGGTTGGTAAGCAAGCTACTTACCACACACACACACACACACACACACATACACACACACACATAAATATATCAACAGGCACTCTCTCTCACACATATGTATGTATGTATGTATGTATGTATGTATGTATGTATGTATGTATGTATGTATCTATCTATCTATCTATCTATCTATCTATCTATCTACCTATGACGGACTTTCACATAGTTTTCGCCTATCAAATTCATCCTTAAGGCATTGGTCAAACCCCAAATGTCGTTCAGTGGGATTGAACCCAAATCTACATGACTGCAATTTTTCTTTAACTTCACTGCCACACAGGTATGTATGTTAAGCATTATGGTATCGTAAGTATTGTTTAGCCCCGGGTCAGCCCCGATCTTGCAGACTTATGATCAAAGGCGTTCCACCCGTGACAATCCAAAAACATGCCTTTTGTATATTAGGTACTATTACTTGGAACAATATCATTCTCTGTTTAAGACGAAGGATAAGTTCAGGGAGATTTAGCTGCTATTTCTACCAGGTCGAGCGAAGGCGCAGACGCTTCGTCATTGGTTTGTTTCCATGTGTGTTTAGTTGTATGTATGTGTTTGCCCTTACGTGCCTGTGTGCATGTGTGTGTGTGCTTGTGTGTGCGTTCGTGTACGTGTGTGTGTGTGCGTGCTTGTGCATACGTGTGTATGTGTGCATGCATGGCGAGTGCAAGGCTTTATTTTGCAATAGTACATTCTTGAGAGAAAAGTTGAATTCGCAACATGTTTCCCATTCCTGCACACTGACGTATCTGCTGATGCAGTGGGCCACACCCTAACAAATAGAGCCCCACGCAAAAAAAAGGGGGCAATTATTTGCAGCCCCTCCTCTAGTAATCTAGAAGACAAATTATTGTTTGGATCCATATAATTCTTCTTTCTTCTCTATGATGTCTGACAAGGTTGAAAAAGTCTAAAATTGTCATAATTCTATTAATCATATTAATTTGTCCGGCACCTTTTCAATCCCCATTTGCCTCACCCCTCGGAGAAATATTGAGCCTAATGCTACAAGGAAATTATACACGTAACAGTTATTTATCTCTCTCCAACCTTTCCTGAATTAAAAGCACGGTAGGCTGTTTTGTTGTTTGGCCCAATTCAACCCTGATCGAACAGACTATCTATAAAGGAATGAGGGATCGAGAGAATACATTACCGAATGCATCGTTCCTTACATATTATTTTCGAGATGGTAGTTATGATTTAATGGATATTTGGCTGCTATTTCTAGCAGGCCGAGCTACTATGTAGAGTCTACCTCATTGACTGGTCTTAGATACTCGTCTATGTAAATCAGTGTTTCTTAAACGTTTTACGGTATTTCTCTTTTAACGGTTCACCGTCTCCATTTCCCTCCATCACCCCCATACATGTTAAGACAAAAAAAAAATTAATCTTTAATACCTATTTCATAACATTAACAGCCTTGTAAATAAATTAGCACTCAGCATATTTAGAAATCAACGTAGAAAGAAAATAAGACCATCAAAATCAGTACGATAACCCAAATTTCATTGTGGAACCCTAAAATTTTCCACGGAT
Source organism: Octopus sinensis (assembly GCF_006345805.1). Taxonomy (NCBI): domain Eukaryota; kingdom Metazoa; phylum Mollusca; class Cephalopoda; order Octopoda; family Octopodidae; genus Octopus; species Octopus sinensis. The sequence continues at coordinate 17,712 of NW_021836580.1, read as the reverse complement.
TCAGGATTACGGGTGTAAAGACACAGACGCAAACTATTTACCTAAGCTACACAAAAAGTCAGATATTTCGTAAGTTACAACAGAGAGCATGTACTACTAGTTAGTATATTACTGTTGTTTTACTCAAACGTTTTCCATTCTCTCAGATTATCTCTTCACTTTAGTTCCCGCTGTCGAGGTCGCTGCAACACTCAACGTAGCGTATCTGTTAGCGTGGTCGGGGGAAGAGCATTTGAAGAGCAGAAATGAGTAGCACGTAGTGTCAGAGCAAATTCCATAGAGGCCCCAAAACCGAGCTTCTATGGCTCGAAGCGCACATTTGCCTCCAGTCTGCTAGGAACAATAACCAAATCTCCCCTCAAATCAAACACTACCCATTTCTTTACTACCCACAAGGGGTTAAACACCGAGAGGACAAACAAAGACAGACATAGGTATAAAGTCGATTATATCGACCCCAGTGCGTAACTGGTGCTTATTTAATCGACCCCGAAAGGATTGAAGACAAAGTCGACCTCGGCGGAATTTGAACTCAGAACGTAACCGCAGACGAAATACGGCTACGCATTTCGCCCGGCTTGCTAACGTTTCTGCCAGCCCGCCGCCTTAAATCAAACAATATCGTCTTGCAAAAATGAGAAAGGACATTGAATAATGTATTATTCGATAGGTCCTTAAAAAAATAAATGTGCTAAATAACTGTCTGAAAAGACGGGATAGTCATGGCTGGAATGCTTTTGGTCATAAGTTCTGTACGAGGATTGACCTGGGGTCATATAAATGCAACAACGTCATCATCTCCTCCACCCATAACAATTACATATCACAGCACCTGTAGTACGGAACCTGACCCCCAGGGCCGAATCCTATTAAGGTCAGCTTTGGTAGCATGGTTTGCTTATTGTTGTTGTAGCTGTCTGTTGCTATTTAGCTCCACGTCATGTCTTGATAGAGCAAACCTATGACCAAAGACGTTCCAGCCATGACCATCTCGTCTCTGCCGACAGAGTTTACATAACACTGCACTACCCAGTATTCTTATTTTTCATAAAGTAAAAGCAGCAGGGTATTTTAAGCGTGAGATTTGACTGCTATTTCTAGCAGATTATAGCACAATGTAGAGCCTGGTGGGGGGAAACATTTTTTAGTACCAGAAGCAATCGTAAGTGTAAAAGATCCTGTGGAGGCCCTCATCTCTACTGCAAGAAAAAAACAAAAAGAGTACCTTTTGGTACATGTTCATAAGTATGAAGCATATTTAAAAACCGTTTTGGTTTCATTGTTTTTATTTTTATTTGTACTTTTAAGGGTTTCATTTGGGGATGGTTTCAAATTTAGACGTGGACGAAATTTAAATATTACCGCTTATTCATGTTTGCTTGTATGCATCACAAGAAGGATTGAATTCCAGTTTGCTTTTTTTTTTACTGACCTAATATGCATTCTGCCCCTCTCTGGTGCAAGGTTCGCATTTTTTCATTCAAACATATGGACGCAACGGAAATCTTGTTCCAATTACCCAATCGCTCTATCCAACAATGGAAGCCTATCTCCATTAGCCAAGCACCAAAAGCTGGTGATAAATAATGACTAAAAATTTGAACTCCAAACGCAAAGTAGGGAAACATAAAAACATTTCAAACAACGTTGTAACGACTCCCTCAATACACTGTTCTGGGCTGGTGGACTGGTGCTTTATTTATCAACCCCAAAGCGATGAAAGACCAAGTTGACTTAGGTGGGATTTGAACTCAGAGTGCAGCTTGCTGAATCTAATACTACATGATATTACTATCGACACTCTAATTACTAATCCCGCTAATTCTCTGTCGTACAGCGTGTCCAATATTATTTTATACTATTGAGGAGTGGTGAGGAGTGTCTCAAACGGTGGAGTACGGAATCAAATGCTTGGGGGTAGTCTGATACACCCTTTGCGCACATAGTCTAAATCTCTTTGCGGTTGGTTTGCCCTGAGTCAAACCAGATTGAGCATAACTGTCCATAACTAACCATGACCATCTCATCATTTCATATATATATATATTGGGGCTGGCCGAGTTGGAGCAAATATCAGAATTAATCAGCCGAAATTTGCCATGATGATTCGGTTTCTGACTGAAGATTGAAGGCTTCGAATGACCCGTCTGTTTTCTGTGTTCGTCCCTTCGTGTATTTCACGTTCTTTATATAAAATTTCCATTCCTATATATTATATATAATATTATATTATATATATATAATATATATATATGTATGTATGTATAGCGTCCTTTAGTTATTTAAGGTTGTATAATGTAATATAAATGAGAGTTTGCTTTTATTTTTTGCAGCTTATGTGATCGCATAGAAGATCCTTATTGACTCGGTAGAAGGTTCCTTTAAAGCACATATAAAGCTTCCCTTGGTGGCTAAAAATGCCTTTAGGATTGTTAAAATTATTACTGGAGTCGATTCAATGAAATATACGCTTTCCCTTAAAAAAAAAAAAAGAAACAAAAAAAAAGGCTAGGCCCCTGAAAAGATATTAAAACTGTAATCACGCTAAATGTAAATGTTTTCTGGAAGTGTTTGAGTAGAAGATCATGTTCGATTCAAAGAGGCCCGAATTTAATCCTACCGTTCATTCAGTCATGTTATTTATACATTTATAAAATATATAGGACAAAAAAAAAAAAAAAGCAAAAAAAAGCAGTGGTGGTGTCTTCGTTG
>NW_021836580.1:0-5000 GCF_006345805.1 Octopus sinensis | reverse complement strand
GAGGATGCGCTTAAAGTTTTGGTGGTAGTGGTGAAGCTGTTGTTGTTGGTTAGAGTGCCAAGTAAGCCCTGTTCGAGCAGATCTGATCAAAGGCAAGCCAACCGCGACCATCCTGTATTTTTAAAATCCAAAACGCAGGGAACCCAGCACCACATTATCGAACGTTTCTTTTTCCAAGGAAGCATACTGTGATTTACGGGAGATTCGACTGCTATTTCTAGCAGAGCAAGTGATTATCTAGAAGCTCCTTCGCTGGTTCGGTAATAGTGATGAATGGATGGATTGAAGGATGGATGGATGGATGGTGGCGTTAATGGTGGTGATGGTGTTAGAGGTGGTGGTTATGATGCTCTTAGTGGCGGTGGTGGAGGTGATGGTAGTGGTGATTGAAGGGTGATGGGGAGGTGGTGATGGTAGCAGTTATGATTGCGGTGGGTTGGTAGACATGGTCGGGTTTCAGTAGTGGCGACAGTAGTTTGTGTTGGTCATGGTTGGGTTGTAATTATAGTAGTGGTAGTAGCAGCAGCAGCAGTAGTGGTGTTAGCGGTGCTTGTTTAATGTGACAACGTTGGGAATGGAGCCGGTGGATCTGTTGTTGGTGATGATGATGATGATGATGACGACGACGATGATGATGGTGATGATGGTGATGATGATGATGATGATGACGACGACGATGATGATGGTGTGATGATGGTGATGATGATGATGATGATGACGACGACGATGATGATGGTGATGATGACGACGACGATGATGATGATAGCATTCTGATTTTAATTGTTGTTGTTGTTGTTGTTCTTCTTCTTCTTCTTCTTCATCATCATCATCATCATCAACATCTATATCTTTCTTCTTCTTCTTCTTCTTCTTCTTCTTCTTCTTCTTCTTCTTCTTCTTATAGTGTGCTTTCAAAATTATTTGACTGGTATTTCTAGCCGGTTGAGCTACGGCGATAGTTTGTTGTTGTTGTTGTTGTTGTTGTTATAATATGTTACTATTCCTAGGTCAATCCTGTTTGAGCTAAGCTATGATCAAAGACTTTCTAACCGTGGCGATCCGGTTTGTTTGAATATCTGTAGTATTTTCATGACAGTGTATGTGTGTGTGCGCGTGTGCGTGTGTGTATGTGCGTGTATGTGCGTGTGTATGTGTGTGTATGTGTGTGTATGTGTATATGTGTGTGTGTGTATATGTGCGTGTGTTTGTGTGTGTATGTGTGTGCACGTGCGCGATGTACGTGTGTTTGTGTTCGGGTGTATTCATGCATGTATGCAAATATGAATGCATTTATGCATGTATGTATGCGTGTAAGCACGCACACACACACATACACACACACACACACACACACACACACACACACACACACACACACACACACACACACACACACATATATGTATATGAGCACATTGTTTAATGTGTCCTTCATTTTCTAAGACGCTTTAGAGGTGAATTTAAGGTAGATTTGGTTGCTATTTCTACCAGGTCAAATGACTCCATAGAGACCACTCGGTTAGCTGGTGATGGTTATTGCTGGTGGTGGTGGTAGTGGCAGCAATGGTAGCGATGGTGTTGGCGGTGGCTCTTTGCGATAATGCTGATTGTGATAATCTGCTAAAAGCAGGTGGAAATGCATCTGCCGCCGCCGCCGGAGCCTCTTTGGCTAGTTTCGGTTTCGTTTTCGTTTGATTACGTTGTCGCTTCTTCCGTCCCCTTTCTCTCTCTCTTTCTCCACCTCTCCTCCTCCCACCTTCCCCACCATCCACACTTTCTTTCTAACCATTTATTCCCACCCCCACCCCACCCCACCCCTCGACGTACCCCTTTCTCCCACTAGATACTTTACGATTTTATCAAGTGAAGAGAGAGAGAGGGAGAGATGACTGAGAAATAGGAAATAGAATGATAAATGGATTGGTTCAGCAGAATGTCGGTTTAATACGACGAAAACTAATTACCAGTCGAAAAGCTTCTCTGTCCATAAAACTAGTTATTACTCCATTGTTTCATTATTCCCGCATCCACTTTGCCATCAATCTCGCCCTTCCTCACTCTTACACAACCATTTTCATTCACCTCGATTTCCATCTATTTCCCCACCTGCTCCTACCACCTATTTCTTTACTACCCACAAGGGGCTAAACATAGAGGGGACAAACAAGGACAGACAAACGGATTAAGTCGATTACATCGACCCTAGTTCATAACTGGTACTTAATTTATCGACCCCGAAAGGATGAAAGGCAAAGTCGACCTCGGCGGAATTTGAACTCAGAAAGTAGCAGCAGACGAAATACCTATTTCTTTACTACCTACAAGGGGCTAAACACAGAAGGGACAAACAAGGACAGACAAACGGATTAAGTCGGTTACATCGACCCCAGTGCGTAACTGGTACTTATTTCATCGACCCCGAAAGGATGAAAGGCAAAGTCGACCTCGGCGGAATTTGAACTCAGAACGTAACGACAGACGAAATACCACAAACCATATTGCCCGGCGTGCTACCGATTCTGCCAGCTCGTCGCCTTATCCCCCGCTCCTACCACCATCACACTGCCCCTCCTACCCTCATTTTCATCCCCTCACTCTCCGTTGTCTCCATCCATTCCCTCCACTTACCCCTAACTCCTACCACCATTTCCAACCTCCCCTCCCGTTATTTTCACTCCGTCCCTCCCACTTTACCCTCCCCTCTTATCACCATTCCCATCTTCCACCACTCTCCCTTATTTCCAGTCAATCCTTTCCTTCCACTTTACCCCTCTCTTTTACCACCATTCACATCACATCGCCTCTCACCCCTACTACCATACTCATTGCCCTCTCCGATATTTCCACTCCGTCCCTCCCACTTTACCCCTCACATCTACCACCATTCTCACGTCTCCCTCACTTTCCAATATTTCCACTCAGTCCCTACCACTTTGCTCCTCACTCCTACTACTCTTTTCTTCTTCTCTCCCTTTTCCACCATTCTTAATGCTTCCACAATTTTCCACTATTCTCTCAGTTAATTTCCAATATTCTCTCTCTCTCTTCTCTCTCTCTCTCTCTCTCTCTCTCTCTCTCTCTCTCTCTCTTTCGCTCTTGTTCTCTTTAAAAAAAAAAGAAAAAAAAATTTTAAAAAACCCCAAGATAACGCCAGCCAATCAGACTAATTTGAGTGTACTACGTACTAATATTTCTAAGAAAGAAGGGGCTCAGTGCCTATGTTACGTATAGATTTACCGTTGGCATTCCTATTCTCAATTTCCGCCATAATCTAAAGACCATCTGGAAAAGTTCTGGACGCGGGCATGGCTGCGTGATTAAGAAGTTCGCTTTGCAACCACGCGGCACCTTGCGCAAGTGTCTTCTATTGTAGCCTCAGATGGACCAATGCCTTGTGAGTGTGTTTGGTAGATGGAAACTGTGGAAGCTCGTCGAAACTGAATTGCATCATCTGAAGAGATGCATCTGCACTGTGTGGTGCATTGTAATTCATTGTTACAGTTTCTCACCCACGATGGAGCGGTGCAGCATGTGTCGAAACAATTGTTGTGATAAATAAAGTTTCCAGTATACTCTGTCTGCCGTATCCATTGTTGCTGCTATACTCAACGCGCACAGAGGAATTCCTGACGTAAATCCTGCTACGATTGGGCAATTACCGTGGATGACGCCAGGTAGCCATAGGCAATAAACGTGATTTGTTGGCATACTACAAGGGAATACCTAAAACGCAGTTTAAATTTTAAACTTAAACCTAAAAGACTTTAATTTTAATTTATCTGTCTATCTATCTATCTATCTATCTATCTATCTATCTATCTATCTATCTATCTATCTATCTATCTATCTATCTATCTATCTATCTATCTATCTATCTGTAATGTATGTACGTTTGTATAAATGTGGCATATGTGCATATGTGTGCCTTTGTGTTTGTTTTCACCGGACCGATTGATTTATGTTCTCGTAACTTAGCAATTCGGCTAAAGAGACCAATAGAACAAGTCACTGACTGGAAAAAAGCCAACAAAAAATAAAAAATCGAAGAAAAAACAACAAAAAGTATAATTATTGCGTTCGATTCAAATTGGTGCCCCAGCATGGCCGCAGTCCAGTGACTGGAACAGTAAAAGGTAAAAGATAAAGGATATGCATTATATTAAAAGATTTTTTTTGTTTTTTTGCCACCAGGTATTACATTGTCGAATGTGTCCTTTTATTGTTAAGATTGTAAGGTGTCATATGAAGCAGATTTGGCTGCTATTACGTGTAGGTGAAGCAACCACATAAAAACTTCCTCGTTGACTCTTATCATTATCATAATTGTCAAATATGGCCAAAACGGAAAGGAAATATTGAGTAATAAGCACCAACTTTGATAATATAGCATTTACATGTCTTCCCGCTCTTGACGTTCTGAGTTCAAATTTCGCCGAGGCCAATTTTGGCTTTTTCATTCTTTCGAGGTCGATAAAATAAGTAGCAGTTGCGTATTGGGATTCGATGTTATCGATTTCTCAATCTACTGAGAATTGCTGGCCTTGTGCAGAAATTCGAAAGTATTATGAGGTAGCATTTAGATGTCAGTGCATTGGCAGAATGTTGGAGCTCCGGATCTTTGCGTTCTGAGTTCAAAACCTGCAAAGGTCAACTTCGCTTTTCATCTCTCTGTGGGTCGATAAAATAAAGTACCTATCAAGTATTAGAGTCGAGGGGTCGATGTTGCCGACTTAGTTCTATCCCTCAACATTGGCTGTCATGTGCCTAAATTAGAAACGAATATGATGTGACATTTAGGATTATTTATTTAGAATGATTCTGAATGAGTTTGAACAGTAGCTTAGTAAACTGCATTTTGTTTTACTATTTTGGAGACTCTTTGTAGAGGCGGTGGTGGTAGTAGTAGTAGTAGTAGTAGTAGCAGCAGCAGCAGCAGTAGTAGCAGTGGTGGAGTCGGTGGTGGTAGGAATAGCAATGCACAGCAATCAGAGTAGTAAGTT
>NW_021836579.1:0-23482 GCF_006345805.1 Octopus sinensis | reverse complement strand
GTCCCGACCCTACCATCACCAAACTGGAACGCATACTCTTCCGCTTCTTGTGGAAGGGAAACGTTCCGATGGTTAGACGATCCATTTGCTGCCAACACCCGCTAAATGGAGGGCTGGGCATGCCGTGGTGATGATGCGCAGACATGCGCTGAGACTGCGACATCTCGGCGCTTCATAGACCAACGGTGAAAGGGGTGGTCGCTTTTTGTGCGGCGCGCTTTCCCAGCGCAGGTCGTCTCCTTGACGAACTACAGTCATGGATCAAGCAGAGACGAGGCTAGGCGAATGGCACCGCGAGTGTCGCGTTGCTCTCAAGCAACTCTGCCGTCCGGGATCGAACTTGTGCGACTCCATCACAACAAAGGCATTCTATAGAGGATTAGTGGGGGGAGGTGCGACGACGAACTCGGGCAGAGTCTGGGCGTCGACGAGGAACACCTGACCCGCCTGTTCAGGACAACTTTCGGGCCGGGACCTATGAACAATCACCAAAGATCCCTGGCCTGGCAGTGCTATCGAGAAGCATTACCTGTTCGGGATAAGCTCTACAGACACGGTTCCAGACACACTGGACCGACTTGCCCGAGATGCGGTCAGAGCGACGAAACCGTTCTGCACGCACTCGTGCAATGTCCAAACCATTTCCGACCTGTGGGCTTATGCCGAACGGCTGCTGTCACGTTGGGGACGAATCCGCCTATCGGCCGAGTCTATCGTGAGAATTGCTCCAACCCCCCCTTCCCTCAACCGGGAAGGCAAGGCAGTTTCATCGTACTGGTGGCCATGGTGAAAGAAAGTGTGTGGTGGACTCGAGCGAAAGGATTAGAGACAAACACTTCTCTCTGGCAATCGCTCATCAACTTTTTCAAGTACCACTTGAAAAGGAAGGTGAGAATGGAGAGGGAAGTTTTTGTCTCGCGAAAAATTCAAAAAAGATGGGTGAATGTGCAAAGATGGTGCGTGCTAGTAACGAAACCATTTTGAGCATGATCCTGTAGATCGTAAAAAAGAAAGAAAGAGAGCATTTTTGACCTCATGTGTTTATTTCCTCCCTGACTGGGGTTCCGTGGTCTTTTCTGTAGGCTTTTCTTCCACGGATGAACCCAATTCTTGTTATATCAATGTTTTAACACCATTATTTCTGTGATACACGGATTTTCCTTTTTTCCTTTTTTTTCTCCTTCGATCCCTTGATCGCAAACTTACATTTTTTATTTTTTTCCACCTCGAAAAGAAAGCTCTGCATTTTGTATTGTTCCCCTCTGTATTCAGCCCGTGTGGCTAATAAAAGAAAGTTTCTATCTATTATCTATCTATTATCTACCTAACCTATCTATCTATCTATCTAGCATCTATCATCTTCTATCTATCTATCTATCTACTATCTATCTATCTATCTATATCATCTATATATCTCTATCTATCTATCTACCTATCTATCTATCTATTCTATCTATCTATCTACCTACCTATCTATCTATCTATCTATCTATCTATCTATTCTATCTATCTATCTATCTATCTATCCATCTATCTATCTATCTATCTGTCTTCTATCTCCACAATGGACGGACGCTAGTCATATCGGCTCCAAGTAAGTTGCCACTTTTACATGTTTAAAAACTCCTTGTTGTCAAATATTTGTTTTAATCGTTGTGCAAATTCATTCACTAAAAACCTGAGAATTATTCACGTAGAATTCCGCCCCTGTATGGGCGAAATTACAAAAAAAACTTTCAAAACTTTCGTGGGTTTTTTAGCCATTTTTCATTTTGAAAATGGCAACTAGAACCACGTGGCTAGCCGCCAGTCATGCAGAACGGTAGCAAAACACTATTGCTACCACTAGCTGCTAAACATCGCAGCGTGAACACCGCTGTCACCACCATCACCACCACAACAAACAACAACAACAAATCTAACGTCGCATTCACCATCGCCGCGACCAAAGACATTAACTTAGATTTCCCCTCACTCCCCACACCACTTGTTGATGATAAAGGGACAGAGAAAGGGATTTCAAAAATGAATACAAACGAAAACATGAATGCCAGCACCACCACCATCACCACCAACAACAACAACAACGAAATGGCACAAAGCCGCCTACCAAAGACAACACCGCCAACACCAACACCACTACTACGACGTCAAATGCTACACCCAAGCCTTCTGCTGCTAATACCGCCAACACCAAACACCACTACCATGACTTCAATTAACACTGCCACAATTAACACTTCTACTGCCAAATTCAAAACGAATTTGCGGACGTAACAAAACAAAAAAGAACAATTGTAACATTCACCACACAGAGATAAACCGCACAAAGGCACTCTTCTCTCCAAAGAAGGAGAAATTGCACCTTCATATTCCACACAACACATCGTGGAAAACACAAAAAAAAAACAATAATTTATAAAGTAAAAAAAAAAAAAAACAAGAAGAACAGAAAATGCACCGCAGGAAAAAATCGATAAATGCCTTCGTCCTGTATGGGACTCCCAAGGAATATATCAGTTGGGGAAACAAATTTGGTACAGTCCAAGTACGTTTCCTCAACGAAAGTTTAGCAAAACGTTTTTCCACATTGGAGCTACATTCGGACGACTTGGTAATGATACCAGTCTATTTAAACAAAAGGGTCACGAAAGTCCATAAAAAAACATACCATTTGATGTCGAAACACAATGGTGGTCTCTGCCATCTGCTTTGAAATGTCAGAGACAATGTCAGAGACAAACATCCTGGAAATCGCGGTTCTAGGAGAGAAAGACTATGTGGGCAAATCAATCGAATTCCTGCTTCAATTGGATGAAGCAGCAAGAGAGAAGATACCCACCGCTATAGAACTGCCAGGAGGCTACAAACTCTATATAGTGGTAGAGGGCAGGCGACCACGCTGCTATTTGTGTGGAAGCGAAACACACTTGAAAAAGACGTGCCAACCACTGCACACCAAGAGCAACAACAACACCACTACCACAACCAAAGCACTCCGGAAAAAAAGCTCTACTACCCCCACCACCATCAACAAGAACGACAAGAGAAGCACACCAAGCTAATCCGTCATCAACCAAAAACCACTCGACACCTGAAAAATACCAACACCACCCCAACAGCAAAACCCAAAGGAACAGAAAAACAAAGAAAACACACACAAACTGATCCCCCATCCCTTATACCGCACTCAACACACACAAACACTCACACAACAAACAACGAAAAACAACAACACAACCACTTACACAGACATACATAGAAGCCCACAACATACCCCTACCCCTTCTGATTCCTCAGAAATTTCGTCGGAAGACGAAACCAGTGAGGAATGGCAAATAGCTACAAAAAGAAGGAAAATAAAGAGCAGAAACACAACCAAACAAATGCAAACACGAACAAGCAGGGGAAATACATCTCCCGAAGACATTTCAAAACCCAACGCAAAAACAGCCACACCAACACCCACAAAAAATATACAGCAAACATGCTCACAGCCATAGACCCAAAAAAAACACAAATTTGATGGAATATCCAATCAAAAAAAACAAACATAACAGAAGATGACATAAAAACAACAACCACCCATACACAACACCACCAGACCACATCAAATAATACACATCTCCAAAAGTCTGCACCACACACTCAAAGGCATTTTCCCCAGTGCGGTTGGTAAATGCCAAAATATCTCACAAAGAAACTGTACTGGATCTTCTCGAGGACAAACCACGGAGGAGAAAGCAAAAACTTTCGAGCAGTAAGTCCCTCTGTATTCTAATTCATTAGAACTATGATCAAGATTGGTTGTGTAAATGCGCGTGGCTTGGGGTCCCCTTGGAAACAAGGGTACCTCTTAAATGACATAAAGTCACATAAGTTAGAAATCATAGCCATAAGCGAGACCAGACTCCACAATCCGCGGGCCCTAAAGACCATGTTTGGCGGACAGTTCAACATTTATTTTTCCCCCTGTCTGCCGAGAATGGGCGGTAGTGGCACCGCGGTACTTTTTCACAAGAGTCTGGATCTCAATGTAAGGACAATATTCGTAGACCCGGAGGGTAGACTGGTCGTCCTGGATGTCGACGGCAGCAATGGGTGCGCTTTTCGACTCGTATCAGTTACGCACCGCCCTTAACAGGTCGGGCGGATTTCTTTCAACGTCTAGAAGTTTTCTTGGGAACGTCTCGTCCTTTACTCTAGTGGGGGATTGGAATGCTACCTTGGACACGCATGTGTGACTACGTGGGTAGAGATAGGAATAGACGGGGATGCAAATGCCTCAGAGACCTGCTCAGACGCTTTCAACTGTCTGACAGGTTTCGACTAGACCACCCGAATGCGCCAACGTGGACATGGAGCAACCGCATCGGGTCGTCGAGATCGTATCTAGATAGGATACTGTGTAGGACAGTAGATAGAGATAGCATAGGATGTCCACAATTCCACATAGTCAGCTACACGGATCACAAACTTGTGACATGTACGCTAGACTTAGGTAAGACACTTAGGCAGGGTCCGGATACTGGAAACTAAACGCGTCTTTCCCATCGAGACAGTTTTCAGAGACCGGATTAGCACACTAGTAAAGAGGGCTTTGACGGGAGCCATCATCAACAACAAATGGTGGTTTGCCCTCAAGAGAGCAGTAAAAGCAGAAGCGATTAGGTACAGCAAAGCACTAGCCATAGACAGAAATAGAGTAGGGTGAGCTAGTTAAGAAGCTAGAAGAGGCAATTAGAAGCGGCATCGCATCCGACGTTTTGGCGGCGAGGTTGGCCCTCGACCAAACACTTCAACGCCAAACACGAAGGATGTGCTGTCAGAGCTAGGATGCGTGCTCTAAGGAACGAAGGTGTTGGAGCCGCGAGAGAGGCCCGGGTGGCAGAGGCGCAACAGGGCAACAAAGCCACCATTCGGTCACTGGTAGATGAACAGGGGCGCGAATTGCTCGAGCCAAGTAAAATGTGGAGGCCTTTCAGCAGCATTTTGCCCGACTGTTCGGAACGAGTGGAGGGCAAGAACGTAGGGTGGACTTCAGTGCCTACCTACATAGCCTACCACGACTCTCGACAAGAAAGGCAGGGTGCTGCGAAGGTGCCATCACGGCGGCGGAAGTGCGGGAAGCGATGGCAGAATGCTCGAGGGACAAATCACCGGGTTTGGATGGTCTACCCTACGAGCTTTACAATTGTATGCCAGACTTGTTTGAGATCTCTTGGCGGCGGTGTACTGCAACTGGCAGCAAACGGGAGCATTCCTGGTTTTGTGAGCCGAGGAGCCGTAACACTGCTGAAGAAAGATCTAAAACAAGGGAATGTAATAGATAAACTTTAGGCCCATCACTCTGCTTATGCAGACTTGAAATTTTGGCCAAGGTGCTAGCCAAGAGTTGGCGCTTGTCATCGAGAAACTGGTCGACAAGGCGCAAACATGCGCGCCGTGCCAGGCCGGACCATCCATGACAACCTCCATCTGATGCGCTACATCATAGACAGGGTAGTTAACGAACCTGGCATGGGTGGGGCCCTGATCAACTTGGATCAATCGAAAGCCTTTGATAGGGTAGACCATCGATACTTGGAGGCAGTCCTGAGAGCGGCTGGTTTCGGTCCCGTCTTCCGCGGCTGGATAGCTGCCTTGTACAGAGGCATCCCGTTCGGTAATTCGCGTAAATGGACATCTATCGAGACCTTTCGACATTGCACGTTCGGTCCGTCAGGGATGCCCCCTCTCGGCGCTTCTATACGTATTGACTCTTGAGCCACTACTGCGGAAGCTGGCGACTCTAAGGGGCATCCCGCGAGAATTGGGATGCGGGACGAGCGTGTCTGCATACGCGGACGACGTCACCGTCATAGTGTCTAGCCACGAGCACATCGAGCTGGTCGGCGAGACACTGAAAAACTACGAAGCGGTGACAGGAGCGAAAATCAACCGGGAAAAGTCAGTGGGCTTGCGACTAGGCACCTGGAGAAGCAAGCCCATGCCGTCCACCAGCGCCTCCGTCGTGGGACGGGACCGACGGCCCGGTTGAGTTGCTCGGGGTCTGGTTTGGTCCGGACCTCCAAGTGGAGAAGAACTGGAACGAGATAACGAGTAGGGTGGTCACTCTCGCCCGGCAAGGGCCGAGAGGAAACTGTCCCTAAAAGGTCGAGCGGAGGTGGCGAACACGTACATCGCGTCCGTCATCTACTACCGCCTGACCGTCGTACCCTGTCCCGACCCTACCATCACCAAACTACAACGCATCCTCTTTCGCTTCTTGTGGAAAGGATGCGTCCGATGGTCAGGCGATCCATTTGCTGTCAACACCGTTCCGTTAAAAGGAGGGCTGGGCATGCGTGGTTGATGATGCGCAGACACGCGCTGAGACTGCGACATCTCTGGCTCTATGTAGACGACGGTGAACAGGTGTGGTCGCCGTTTGTGAGGCACGCCTTCCCGCAGCTCGTCTCCATGACCGAACTGCAGTCGTGGATCAAAAAGAGGCCGAGGAAGGGCGAATGGCACCGCGAGTGTCGCGTTGCTCTCAAGCAACTCTGCCGTCCTGGGTCGACCTTAAGTGACTTCAACACAACCAAAGCATTCTATAGGGGTTAGTGGAGGGGAGGTACGACGACGAGCTCGGGGCGAACCTGGACGTCGACGAGGAGTACCTGACCCGCCTGTTCGGGACGACTTTCGGGCCAGGGCCCATGGACAACTTCCAGAGATCCCTGGCCTGGCAGTGCTACCGAGAAGCGCTACCCGTTCGGGATAAGCTCTACAGACACGGCTCGAGAAAACACGGGGCCGACCTGCCCGAGATGCGGTCAGAGCGACGAAACCGTTCTGCACGCACTCGTTCAGTGTCCAACAATTTCCGACCTGTGGGCTTATGTCGAACAACTGCTGTCACGTGTGGGACGAGTCGGTTTATCAGCTGAGTCTATCGTCAATATTGTCACGCCTCCTTCCTTCAAACGGGAAGGAAGAGCTATTTTTCATCATCCTTGTGGCTATGGCGAAAGAATGTATCTGGTGGACGCGTCTGAAAGGATTGGAGACAAACACTTTCCTCTCTGGTCAATCTCTCATCAACTTCTTCAAGTACCACTTGAAAAGGAAAGTGAGAGTAGAGAGGCAAGTTTTGTCTAGCGAATGTTTAAAAAAAAGATGGGTGAATGTAGCAAGAATGGCACGTATGAATGACGAAGCCACCTTGAGCATAGTCCTATGAACCAGAATCGAAAACAGAGAGTTGCTTATTTGCAAAAAAAAAAAAAAAAAGAAATATAAAATGTGACTTCATTGACCGAGGTTACCGTGGTCTTTCCGTAGGCTTTTCTTTCACGGGTAACCTCACCTGTCCTCCCCTTAACACTTCATATTGACATTTCTGTGATAACGATCCCTATTGATCAATTTTTTTTCCTCTCCCCCTTTTTTTTTTTTTTATTTTTTTTAAACCCCCCTTCTTTTGTCCTCTTTCTCTCCTTTTACGATCCCTTTTGATCGAAACTCCCCCTTCCTTTTTTTTTTTTTTTTTTTAAACTTCAAAGGAAAAGCTTACCTTGTAATTGTTCTATCTGTGTGCAGCCCTGTGGGCTAATAAAGAAGAAACATATTCTATCTATCTATCTATCTATCTATCTATCTATATATCTATTATCTATCTATCTATCTATCTACCTACCTATCTATCTATCTATCTCTATCACCTATCTTCTCTCTATCACAATGGACGGACGCTAGTCATATCGGCTCCAAGTAAGTTGGCCAATTTTACATGTTTAAAACTCCTTGTTGTCAAATATTTGTTTTAATCGTTGTGCAATATTCATTCACTAAAAAACCTGAGAATTATTCACGTAGAATTCCGCCCCTGTATGGGCGAAATTACAAAAAAACTTTCAAACTTTCGTGGGTTTTTTAGCCATTTTTCATTTTGAAAATGGCAACTAGAAACCACGTGGCTAGCCCGCCAGTCATGCAGAACGGTAGCAAAACACTATTGCTACCACTAGCTGCTAAACATCGCAGCGTGAACACCGCTGTCACCACCACACCACACACCACAACAACAACAACAAATCTAACGTCGCATTCACCATCGCCGCGACCAAAGACATTAACTTAGATTTCCCCTCACTCCCCACACCACTTGTTGATGATAAAGGGACAGAGAAAGGGATTTCAAAAATGAATACAAACGAAACATGAATGCCAGCACCACCACCATCACCACCAACAACAACAACAACGAAATTGGCACAAAGCCGCCTACCAAAGACAACACCGCCAACACCACACCACTACTACGACGTCAAATGCTACATCCAAGCCTTCTGCTGCTAATACCGCCAACACCAACACCACTACCATGACTTCAATTAACACTGCCACAATTAACACTTCTACTGCCCAATTCAAAACGAATTTTGCGGACGTAACAAAAAAAAAAGAACAATTGTAACATTCACCACACAAGAGATAAACCGCACAAAGGCACTCTTCTCCAAAGAAGGAGACAAATTGCACCTTCATATTCCACAACACATCGTGGAAAACACGCAAAAAAAAACAATAATTTATAAAGTAATAAACAAAAAAACAAGAAGAACAGAAAATGCACCGCAGGAAAAAATCGATAAATGCCTTCGTCCTGTATGGGACTCCAAGGAATATATCAGTTGGGGAAACAAATTTGGTACAGTCCAAGTACGTTTCCTCAACGAAAGTTTAGCAAAACGTTTTTCCACATTGGAGCTACATTCGGACGACTTGGTAATGATACCAGTCTATTTAAACAAAAGGGTCACGAAAGTCCAAATAAAAAACATACCATTTGATGTCGAAACACAATGGGTGGTCTTGCCATCTGCTTTGAAATGTCAGAGACAATGTCAGAGACAAACATCCTGGAAATCGCGGTTCTAGGAGAGAAAGACTATGTGGGCAAATCAATCGAATTCCTGCTTCAATTGGATGGATGAAGCAGCAAGAGAGAAGATACCCACCGCTATAGAACTGCCAGGAGGCTACAAACTCTATATAGTGGTAGAGGGCAGGCGACCACGCTGCTATTTGTGTGGAAGCGAAACACACTTGAAAAAGACGTGCCCAACCACTGCACACCAAGAGCAACAACAACAACCACTACCACAACCAAAGCACTCCGGAAAAAAGCTCTACTACCCACACCACCATCAACACAGAAGACGACAAGAGAAGCACACCAAGCTAATCCGTCATCAACCAAAAACCACTCGACACCTGGAAAAATACCAACACTACCATCAACAGCAAAACCCAAAGGAACAGAAAAACAAAGAAAACACACACAAACTGATCCCCCATCCCTTATACCGCACTCAACACACACAAACACTCAACAACCAACAACAACGAAAACAACAACACAACCACTTACACAGACATACATAGAAGCCCAAACATACCCCTACCCCCTTCTGATTCCTCAGAAATTTCGTCGGAAGACGAAACCAGTGAGGAATGGCAAATAGCTAAAAAGAAGGGAATAAAGAGCAGAAGAAACACAACCAACCAAATGCAAACACGAACAAAGCAGGGGGAAATACATCTCCCGAAGACATTTCAAAACCCAACGCAAACAACAGCCACACCAACACCACAAAAACATATACAGCAAACATGCTCACAGCCATAGACACCAAAAACACAAATTTGATGGAATACATCCAATCAAAAACAAAACATAACAGAAGATGACATAAAAACAAACAACCACCCATACACAACACCACCAGACCACATCAAATAATACACATCTCCAAAAGTCTGCACCACACACTCAAAGGCATTTTCCCCAGTGCGGTTGGTAAATGCCAAAAATATCTCACAAAGAAACTGTACTGGGATCTTCTCGAGGACAAACCAACGGAGGAGAAAGCAAAAACTTTCGAGCAGTAAGTAACCCTCTGTATTCTAATTCATTAGAACTATGATCAAGATTGGTTGTGTAAATGCGCGTGGCTTGGGGTCCCCTTGGAAACAAGGGTACCTCTTAAATGACATAAAGTCACATAAGTTAGAAATCATAGCCATAAGCGAGACCAGACTCCACAATCCGCGGGCCCTAAAGACCATGTTTGGCGGACAGTTCAACATTTATTTTTCCCCGTCTGCCGAGAATGGGCGGTAGTGGCACCGCGGTACTTTTTCACAAGAGTCTGGATCTCAATGTAAGGACAATATTCGTAGACCCGGAGGGTAGACTGGTCGTCCTGGATGTCGACGGCAGCAATGGGTGCGCTTTTCGGCTCGTATCAGTTTACGCACCGCCCTTAACAGGTCGGGCGGATTTCTTTCAACGTCTAGAAGTTTTCTTGGGAACGTCTCGTCCTTTACTCTTAGTGGGGGATTGGAATGCTACCTTGGACACGCATGTAGACTACGTGGGTAGAGATAGGAATAGACGGGGATGCAAATGCCTCAGAGACCTGCTCAGACGCTTTCAACTGTCTGACAGGTTTCGACTAGACCACCCGAATGCGCCAACGTGGACATGGAGCAACCGCATCGGGTCGTCGAGATCGTATCTAGATAGGATACTGTGTAGGACAGTAGATAGAGATAGCATAGGATGTCCACAATTCCACATAGTCAGCTACACGGATCACAAACTTGTGACATGTACGCTAGACTTAGGTAAGACACTTAGGCAGGGTCCCGGATACTGGAAACTAAACGCGTCTTTCCCATCGAGACAAGTTTTCAGAGACCGGATTAGCACACTAGTAAAGAGGGCTTTGACGGGAGCCATCATCAACAACAAATGGTGGTTTGCCCTCAAGAGAGCAGTAAAAGCAGAAGCGATTAGGTACAGCAAAGCACTAGCCATAGATAGAAATAGAGTAGAGGGTGAGCTAGTTAAGAAGCTAGAAGAGGCAATTAGAAGCGGCATCGCATCCGACGTTTTGGCGGCGAGGTTGGCCCTCGACCAACACTTCAACGCCAAACACGAAGGATGTGCTGTCAGAGCTAGGATGCGTGCTCTAAGGAACGAAGGTGTTGGAGCCGCGAGAGAGGCCCGGGTGGCAGAGGCGCAACAGGGCAACAAAGCCACCATTCGGTCACTGGTAGATGAACAGGGGCGCGAATTGCTCGAGCCAAGTAAAATGTGTGAGGCCTTTCAGCAGCATTTTGCCCGACTGTTCGGAACGAGTGGAGGGCAAGAACGTAGGGTGGACTTCAGTGCCTACCTACATAGCCTACCACGACTCTCGACAAGAAAGGCAGGGTGCTGCGAAGGTGCCATCACGGCGGCGGAAGTGCGGGAAGCGATGGCAGAATGCTCGAGGGACAAATCACCGGGTTTGGATGGTCTACCCTACGAGCTTTACAATTGTATGCCAGACTTGTTTGGAGATCTCTTGGCGGCGGTGTACTGCAACTGGCAGCAAAACGGGAGCATTCCTGGTTTTGTGAGCCGAGGAGCCGTAACACTGCTGAAGAAAGATCTAAACAAGGAAATGTAATAGATAACTTTAGGCCCATCACTCTGCTTAATGCAGACTTGAAAATTTTGGCCAAGGTGCTAGCCAAGAGGTTGGCGCTTGTCATCGAGAAACTGGTCGACAAGGCGCAAACATGCGCCGTGCCAGGCCGGACCATCCATGACAACCTCCATCTGATGCTACATCATAGACAAGGGTAGTTAACGAACCTGGCATGGGTGGGGCCCTGATCAACTTGGATCAATCAAAAGCCTTTGATAGGGTAGACCATCGATACTTGGAGGCAGTCCTGAGAGCGGCTGGTTTCGGTCCCGTCTTCCGCGGCTGGATAGCTGCCTTGTACAGAGGCATCCGTTCGGTAATTCGCGTAAATGGACATCTATCGAGACCTTTCGACATTGCACGTTCGGTCCGTCAAGGATGCCCCCTCTTGGCGTTTCTATACGTATTGACTCTTGAGCCACTACTGCGGAAGCTGGCGACTCTAAGGGGCATCCCGCGAAAATTGGGATGCGGGACGAGCGTGTCTGCATACGCGGACGACGTCATAGTGTCTAGCCACGAGCACATCGAGCTGGTCGGCGAGACACTGAAAAACTACGAAGCGGTGACAGGAGTGAAAATCAACCGGGAAAAGTCAGTGGGCTTGCGACTAGGCACCTGGAGAAGCAAGCCCATGCCGTCCACCAGCGCCTCCGTCGTGGGACGCTGGACCGACGGCCCGGTTGAGTTGCTCGGGGTCTGGTTTGGTCCGGACCTCCAAGTGGAGAGAAGAACTGGAACGAGATAACGAGTAGGGTGGTCACTCTCGCCCGGCAATGGGCCGAGAGGAAACTGTCCCTAAAAGGTCGAGCGGAGGTGGCGAACACGTACATCGCGTCCGTCATCTACTACCGCCTGACCGTCGTACCTTGTCCCGACCCTACCATCACCAAACTACAACGCATCCTCTTTCGCTTCTTGTGGAAAGGATGCGTCCCGATGGTCAGGCGATCCATTTGCTGTCAACACCCGTTAAAAGGAGGGCTGGGCATGCCGTGGTTGATGATGCGCAGACACGCGCTGAGACTGCGACATCTCTGGCTCTATGTAGACGACGGTGAACAGGTGTGGTCGCCGTTTGTGAGGCACGCTTTCCCGCAGCTCGTCTCCATGACCGAACTGCAGTCGTGGATCAAAAAGAGGCCGAGGAAGGGCGAATGGCACCGCGAGTGTCGCGTTGCTCTCAAGCAACTCTGCCGTCCTGGGTCGACCTTAAGTGACTTCAACACAACCAAAGCATTCTATAGGGGTTTAGTGGAGGGGAGGTACGACGACGAGCTCGGGGCGAACCTGGACGTCGACGAGGAGTACCTGACCCGCCTGTTCGGGACGACTTTCGGGCCAGGGCCCATGGACAACTTCCAGAGATCCCTGGCCTGGCAGTGCTACCGAGAAGCGCTACCCGTTCGGGATAAGCTCTACAGACACGGCTCGAGAAACACGGGGCCGACCTGCCCGAGATGCGGTCAGAGCGACGAAACCGTTCTGCACGCACTCGTTCAGTGTCCAACAATTTCCGACCTGTGGGCTTATGTCGAACAACTGCTGTCACGTGTGGGACGACGAGTCGGTTATCAGCTGAGTCTATCGTCAATATTGTCACGCCTCCTTCCTTCAAACGGGAAGGAAGAGCTATTTTCATCATCCTTGTGGCTATGGCGAAAGAATGTATCTGGTGGACGCGTCTGAAAGGATTGGAGACAAACACTTTCCTCTCTGGTCAATCTCTCATCAACTTCTTCAAGTACCACTTGAAAAGGAAAGTGAGAGTAGAGAGGCAAGTTTTGTCTAGCGAATGTTTTAAAAAAAGATGGGTGAATGTAGCAAGAATGGCACGTATGAATGACGAAGCCACCTTGAGCATAGTCCTATGAACCCAGAAATCGAAAACAGAGAGTTGCTTATTTGCAAAAAAAAAAAAAAAAAAAAAAGAAATATAAAATGTGACTTCATTGACCGAGGTTACCGTGGTCTTTTCTGCAGGCTTTTCTTTCCACGGGTAAACCTCACCTGTCCTCCCCTTTACACTTCATATTGACATTTTTGTGATAACGATCCCTATTGATCATTTTTTTTCCTCTCCCCCCCTTTTTTTTTTTTTTTTTTTTTAACCCCCTTGTTTTTGTCCTTTTCTCTCCTTTACGATCCCTTTTGATCGAACCTCCCCCTTCCTTTTTTTTTTTTTTTTTTTTAAACCTTCAAAAGAAAGCTCTACCTTGTAATTTGTTCTATCTGTGTGCAGCCCTGTGTGGCTAATAAAGAAACATATCTATCTATCTATCTATCTATCTATCTATATCTATCTATCTATCTATCTCTATCTATCTATCTATCTATCTATCTATCTATCTATCTCATCTGTGTGCTAGCCCTGTGTGGAAATAAGACACATATCTATCTTATCTATCTATCATCTATCTATCTACTATGCTCATCTATCTATCTATCTACCTACCTATCTATCTATCTATCTATCTATCTCTTATCATCTATCTATCTATCTATCTATCTATCCATCTATCTATCTATTTATCTATCTATCTATCTATCTATCTATCCATCTATCTATCTATCTATCTATCTATCCAATCTATCTATCTATCTATCTATCTATCTATCTATCTATCTATCTATCTATCTATCTATCTATCTATATCTGCATGTATGTACCAAGTGAATGACCCTTAAAAATTGTGAAGTACAGATCAGGAAAACACATAGATCCAGGCACACACATAGTCCACACACACACCACACATACACAAGCACACAAACATACGCATACGCATACACATAAACATACACACACTCATGCACACGTACACATACACATATGCACACACACGCACACACAGACACACTCACATGCACACATATACATACACACTGATATACTTGCTGGGCTATACAGACGTGAGAAATAGATGTGAATGCATAAAACACATACATATTTACATATATATACGTTAATACAGACACATACACATATGCATGTATGTATGTATGTATTGTATTGTATTGTATGTATGTATGTATGTATGTTATGTCAGGTCACTTTCGAGTGCTACTGGTAACATGTAACCCAGTACAACCTGTTGCATGGTCGGGCCGTCGGCGACACAACTGGCAAACCCACCAGCTTGCTTGGTGAGGAGGGTGTTTATTGGACACCCTGCGGGATGAAAGACAAAACCTGTCAAAGGGCGGAGGAACTATTAAGAGTCAACGGTCATCCAATAAATCTCTATTTTTTTCTCTTAAGGCTTAAGGCTGTATCATGCGCGGGGACATAGAAATAATCGGACTGAATACCCGATCGCGCGGTTAAACCATTGGAAGTGAAGGACTCATAGCCTTTGTTAGGGCATCCTTCTAGGAGAAGGTAACTCAGGTAACTGGGATAACTCCGACATAAAACCTGCGGCTCAGTGGTTACCGATGATGTTGACTTGTTCTTCTTTTCGGATTATGGCTGCTGTTGCTTAGTGAGTGGGATTGACTCAGTGCACAGCCTTTCCTCACTTTAAAAAAAATCTTCTTGCACAGGCATTGCACGATAACAACATTGATTAAGTTTCGTGCAATGGCCATACTCGATAACGAGGGGGCAGCCACCATGTACGTACGTATGTATGTATGTATGTATGTATGTATGTATGTATGTATGTATGCATGTATGTATGTATATGTACAATTATGTTTATGTAATTGCCAAGTGAATGTCATTAAAAATTCTAATATGCAGATCAGGAACTTTACGAAAATATAAAAAAGAGAAGCTAAATCGAGGTCAGAGACCACACGAATATATACGAATACATACGATACAACACGAATACACACGAAGCAAAATATGATGGACGGAACAGCACGAAAACTTTTCCGGCTGGTGATATCGATTTTGTTCTAATATTCTGCACATCTTTAATATTGATTTTTCTGTCACTAGTTGAAAGTCACATTTCTATAGAGAATGGTTCCTTATCAACACAGTATATTACTGTTAAAGATAAAATAAATGCGGACTAAACACCAAAGGTTCTTTTCCCTACGCAGAAACGGAAGGAACTTCTCAGATGTTTTGCAAACCCTTCAGAACCCATCGTAAAGCCGGTAACTCTTCTGTATCATCATCAGGGATCTGAATCACAAGCATTTTACTCCTTATTCTGTACATTTTGCCTGAGGTGGGCAATACAGACTGAATTAGCCATCGCCTGAAAAAAGGGTTTCATCTGCAGTCTCTTATCAAACACAGCCTGCTTCAGCTGGTTTCAGTGGTCGTGCCTATCTTTATGGTAGATTTGCGAAGATGAGATCAATGCCACCCACAGGGTTTATCCCCAAGGAAGTGGAATATATATTTCAAATTTTGGCACAAGGCTAGCAAGTTCGAAGGAAGAGGTAAGTCGATTACATCAACCCCAGTACTGCGCTGGTACTTAGTTTATCGATCTCCGAGAGCATGAAAGGCAAAGTCGATCTCGACGAATTTAAACTCAGAATATAAAGACGGATGAAATATTGCTAAGCATTCTTCTCAACGTCTTAACGATTCTGTCAGCTCACCGCCTTCGGGAAGTGGAATGTTAAATGGATAAAAGTCTTTGGTTGATAATCTCTCTGCGATTTCGGTCATTTCCGATGCGCCGAATAATTTCAACTTGTATGGTTTAACAGCTCCTGTTAAAGATCCTCCACCTTTTTTTATCTATCTATCTATCTATCTATCTATCTATCTATCTATCTATCTATCTATCTATCTATCTATCTATCTATCTATCTATCTATCTATCTATCTATCTATCTATCTATCTGTCTGTCTGTCTGTCTGTCTATCTATCTATCTATCTATCTATCTATCTATCTATCTATCTATCTATCTATCTCTATCTATCTATCTATCTATCTATCTATCTATCTATCTATCTATCTATCTATCTATCTATCTATATGCTTGTGTGTGTGTGTGTCTGCGTGTGTGTGTGTGTCTGCGTGCGTGTATATATATATACATACACGCATACACACATAGTAGACACTTATATTTGTAATTATGTAGAGATCAAAGAGATCACGGCAATTAATTTAATAGCACCTTCACATGTATCAGGCTAAAATCTTCTTAATCATTCAATTGATCAATATAACAGACCATGCGAAGTTAAGCATCTGTGTGTAATGATCGCAGACAGCCTAATAATTGTTATGCATTGGCAGTATATACTGTAGTAAAGAAATGAGAATAGGTAGCTCAAAACTTCACGACACGCGATGCAATACAATAACAATGTATTCAATAATGCACAATAATTATGCAATATTGCATAATTTCTCATAATACCATAACAACCCTATTTCATCAGACGGTATACACCCTTCCATCGTCAAAATCAAATCAATCTATGAAGTTAAAAATATCTTTAGATATAATTATATTTATTTCTTTATTGCCCACAAGAAACTAAACACAGAGGGGACAAACAAAGGGATTAAGTCGATTGTATCGACCCCAGTGCGTAACTGGTACTTATTTTATCGACCTTGAAAGGACGAAAGGTAAAGTCGTCCACGGCGAAATTTGAACTCAGAACGTAACAACAGACAAAATACCTATTTCTTTACTACCCACAAGGGGCTAAACACAGAGAGGGCAAACAAGGACAGACAAACGGATTAAGTCGATTATATCGACTCCAGTGCGTAACTGGTACTTCTTTAATCGACCCCGAAAGGATGAAAGGCAAAGTTGACCTCGGTGGAATTTGAACTCAAAACGTAGCGGCAGACGAAATACCGCTAAGCATTTCACCCGGCGTGCTAACGTTTCTGCCAGCTCGCCGCCTTAGATATAATTATATTAAAAGCAAAATTGATAAGAAATAGAGACTCCTCCAAAGGAGAGGGCGTAGGTTTGTAACTAAACCACTTTCATTTGCTAAAGGTAACGAAATTCGTGAAAGCACGTTACGAAGGAGTGGCTAAGTAACTGTCACTTTCCAGATGAGTGAGCTTTACAACCAAAATTTAATGAGCAGCTGTTTCCGCGCTGTACACAGTAAACGTAACGATATTTATCATCGGTTGGCTGGTATAAACTCTGATCAGCAAATAGCTTGTCAGCTGAATATATAGACAAAAGAAGTGGATAGTTTAGGCTACTTCTGGCTGACGTGACATATCGAAACACCGAGCGTTAAAGGAGTAAGTTATTCTATGACGTACTAAACGGAGTAGGAATAGCTATGTAAATTACGCGGAGAGCTGGCAGAAACGTTAGCACGCAGGCCGAAATGCTTTGCGGTATTTCGTCTGTCGCTACATTCTGAGTTCAAATTCCGTCGAGGTCGACTTTGCATTTCATCCTTTTGGGGTCGATTAAATAAGTAACAGTTACGCACTGGGGTCGATATAATCGACTTAATCCGTTAGTCTGTCCTTGTTTGTCCCCTCTGTGTTTAGTCCCTTGTGTGTAGTAAAGAAATAGGTATTTCGTCTGTTGCTACGTTCTGAGTTCAAATTTCGCCGTGGTTGACTTCTGGTTGTCGCCGTACACAGGGCAAATAACGATATGTTTTATAATACAACTCTCTTCATGAAAATCGTGTAGATTGGCCTGAACAACCTATGGTCAAGAAACTGACGTTAATTTACTGATAAAGACACCACGTAGTTTCAAACAAAGCGATTAAGGTTCTCTGTTTGTTGTAGATAATGATTTTTATTTGCATCCACAAGGGCCAAACACAGATGGGAGAGCACAAGGACAGACAGAACGTCACAGTTGGGACAAAAACATAAAACAAATGCAAAATTAGAAAAATGCTATATAAAAATGAAAAATGAAATGGCTGCATGAGCCCCAGTCTCATGCAGTACCATTTGAACGTTTTTACTCGTAGTTTATAATCTTTTTTCTTCTTCCCTTGTTTTTTCTCCCTCAGCATCGTTTTTGCTCTCTCTTTAAAAAAAAAAAAGAAATTACTTTTTTTAAAAATATACTATGAATGGTTCCAGTTCTCTTAATTCCACTACATTCGGTAGCTTTTCAAACTCCACCGCAAATCCCGGCAGATCAACGTTACACATCTCCTTCAACCTGTTGTATCTGTCTTTGTCAATTAAAATGGTTTTCACATTTCCTCCGTACGTATCTGTTTGTTGTAGATAATGACGTTTACAAACGTATCAACACGCATATTCTCATGCTAAGTGAAATGTCAACATATAGGTATATATATATATATATATATATAATATATATATATATATAACCAAAGTCAAATGCGATACAATAAAATTAATTATTATATATATATTATATAATTATATATATATAATATATATATTATATATATATATATATATATATATTATATATATATATATATATATATAAAATGTAGAAAACCATAATATATACATACATAACAAAACGTACTGATGCAATACAATATCCACCCCCTACAAAAAATGCAGCACGCATCATCCTACTTGCACAAAGGTGCAACAAATGATGCAATAGAAAGCTGCTTGAAATTTTCTGATGTCGATAAATAAGAGTGGTGATGACGGTGGTGACGAACGTTGCCTTACCTCAGTTTACGAGAGAGAGGAGATTTCGAAAAACTCGGGTTGTAACAGAGAAAATGAAGCTGGACCTATTAGGGAAGACCTCTCACTCGACAGTGGATCAGTAAAGATGCAAACTGACCACAGCTGTTATCCTAATACAGCATCAGCAATTATAGTGTAAGGAGGAAGAAGTGGACCAACGAAGAAAACAGGATAGTGATGCAGTGCTACTTAGAAAGTGAACCTAAAAGAAGGGGCTATAGAAAATGGATGTTAAGACTTTGGGTAGAGAAGGGTATGTTTAAAGTGACTGAGCAGAGATTAGTTGATCAAGCTAAAGTTATTAGGAGAAGAAAGTGGATGACAGAATTGGAGGTAGAATAGATCACAGCAGAACTGGAAAAGGAAGACCAGGCAGTGGGAAAGACAAACAACAACATAAGAGATACAGCTTAAACCAAAGAAGAATCTAAAGGAAAAAATAATAATAGCGCTACCAATAAAGAAGGGACACCTGGTACCAACGACTTAAGTGACTTAAATGAGGAAGATCAGAAGATTTTAGATGAGTTGCAAGAAGTAATGTGTCAAGAAGTAAGAAAAAGATTGCCAGCATTAAAAGACATCAACAGAATGAAGCTACAAGAAATTACTAGGAATGTAGTTTCTGTTGTCAGGAGGATAGATGCTAAAAATATAGAAGAGACTAACTTATTGATCTATGCAGGAGGGGTAGTAGTCATCAGAAGATTAGATATCTCACCGGGAAAGATTGAAAAAGAGCAAATGTGGAAAAGGAAATGACAAAATAAAGTGATTTTACGATAAGATCTGAGAATAGAAACGGGGAAACTGAACAAGTTAGGAAACACAAGATGCAAATCTTCCCGTGAGAAAAGATATTTAGTCAAAGAGAAAGGATTTGGGACAGTAATAGAAGAATTGAAACAGCGTATCAAAGCAGCAGCAGACAAGGTCTCCAGATATCAGAAAAGAATAGATCAGTATCAACAGAATAGATTATTTGAGACAGACCAGAGGAGATTTTATAACCAAATAAATAGTGGAGAACGAACTACTGAAGGTGTGAAACCCAATTCAGAAGAAGGTAGAAAGTTCTGGAGTCATATTTTGGATAAGCCAGTCTATCATAATGGAGATGCAGAATGGTTAAATAAAGTGAGGGAAGAGGTAGTGAGTGAGAAGCAGCCAGTTCTAAGATTAACTAGTGCATTAATGAGTAAAGTGTTAGGAAAAATGCCGAATTTGAAGGGCCCAGGACCAGATATAGTTCAAAGGTACTGGTTAAAGATAGTTAGTAGTTTACATGGAAGGCTGAGGGGAAAATTTCAGGATTGTCTTAATGAAGGAATAACAGTAGATTGGCTGACTAGAGGGAGGACAATACGCATTATGAAGGATAAGAGCAAGAGTAATACGGCTAGCAACTAAAAACCAATCACTTGCTTACCATTAGTGTGGAAGTTGTTAACAGGAATGCTTTCAGAAAGCATTTACGAGTAACTTGACAACCAGAATTTACTACAAGAAGAACAGAAAGATTGTAGGAAGAAGGCTAGAGGAACGCACGATCTATTATATATAGACAAAACAGTTCTAAATGAAGTAAAATCTCGAAAGAAAAAGCTAACAATAGCATGGATAAATTATAGGAAAGCCTATGATATGATCCCACACTCATGGATAAGTGAATGTTTGAGTATGTTCAATATAGCAGACAACGTAAGAGAATTAATTAGCTTTAGTATGAAGAAATGGAAGGTAGATCTATACTCGTGTGACACTCTCTTAGGGAAAATTGAAATCAAAAGAGGTATTTTCCAGGGAGACTCGCTGTACCCTGTAATATTTGTTCTATGTTTGATCTCCCTCAGTTTAGTATTAAGGAAGACAAAGGCAGGGTATCAGTTCAGAAATAGTAATGGAAAAATCAATCATTTGTTCTACATGGACAATCAAACTTTTTAGTAAGAATGAAAAAGAGATTCTTTAATACAGACTGTAAGACTCTTCAGCAAAGATATAGGCATGGAATTTGGCATAGGTAAGTGTGTAATATTAGTCATGAGAAGGGGACTGGTAGTCAACAGCAAAGGCATCCAATTACCAGACGGCTAGACATTAAAATCATTGAAAGGAGGAGAGAGTTATAAGCGACTAAGAATATTAGAATCTGACAGAGTACTAATTATAGAAATGAAAACGACAATTGAGAAGGATTACATCAGAAGGATATGGAAGCTAATGAAGTCAAAGCTAAATGATCCGAACCTAGTGAAGGTTGTAAATAATTGGGCAGTATCATTACTTAGATACTCAGCAGCTTTTGCAGATTGGACAAAAACTGAATTAGCAAAGCTAGACAGACAAGAACTAGGAAGGAATTCAATATGAATGGAGGATTCCACCTAAGAGCAGGTGTAGCAAGATTATACCTACCTAGAAGGAAGGTGGAAAAGGGTTAATATTAGCGGAAGACTGTGTGGAGTTAGCTAGAGTAGATATAGACTCCTATGTAGGTAATAGTGAAGAAAGTCTATAAAAAGCTGCTAGAGTTACAGCAAGACTTAGGGAAACCAAAACACCAAATGAATTTAAAAATTAGAAAAAAGAACAGAAATTATCTGATAGGAAGAGAAGGCATTGCATAGTAGATTCTCAGCAAATAGTAGTAGTGAGACATGGCTGCCGAAGGGAAAGCTGAAGAGAGAGACAGAAAGTTTGTTAGTAGCTGCACAAGGTCAAGCATTAAGGACTAATTGGATCAAAGCCAAGATAGACAAAAACCAAGTAGATTCCCAATGTAGGTTATGCAAATCAAAAGAGGAAAGCGTTACTCATATAGTAAGTGAATGTAGCATGCTGGCACAGAAAGAATACAGGAAAAGACACGACAACCTAGGAAGAGTAATCCACAGGGAGTTATGCGGAAAACTAAAATTTGAAGATACTGATAAATGTTACGAACATGAACCTAGTAAAGTACTAGAAAGTAAGAAGTACCAGATGTTGTGGGACTTTGACATTCAGACTGATAGAGTAATAGGAGCTAGAAGGCCTTATTTGGTAGTAGTAGATAAGTAGCAGTTAAATGATTTTACAGTCCCAAATAATGAAAATATTAATATGAGAGGTATAGAAAAAATAGCAAAGTACCAGAACCTAGCTATTGAATTACAGAGACTATGGAAAGTGCGGGTAAAAATGTATCCCAGTAGTTATAGGTGCATTGGGAACTATCCCTAAATATCTGAACAGATGGATAGAGAAAATAGGTATAAAATCCAGTTTAGGTCAGCTGCAGAAAACAGTGTTATTAGGGACAGCTAGGATACTTAGTAGGGTTCTTGGCATCTAAGGTTATTTGCTGTAAGCCGATGTTAGGATTCTTTTCTTTTCAAACAGTCTAATCTGTTGTGTGTATATGAATAATAATAATAATAATAATAATATAATAATAATAATAATAATAATAATAATAATAATAATAATAATAATAATAATAAATGCCCTGATGCAGTACCAGGCAGTGGTTCTCATGGCTGCTGATCTTAACTGATTGGAAGTGCTATCATGTACATTGTTTTGTCTTGGTATAAAAGATGGGCTACAGCAAATATTCTGCTCAATACTACAGATTTGCTTGTCAGTTGTTTGCCCTTAACCAGTTGAACATTTCCCTTAGTGGCTGACGATATGTCCATCTTTGATCACGAGCAGAAGTAGTGGGGGAGCATCATAGCCATGTGTTGAGAGGGATTCTTTGGGGTTTGAATAATTCACCTCTGGAAATATGGGTGTTTCGTTCAACATCCTTAAACAACCCTTATTCAGGGACCTTTTGAGCGGGCTGGGTTATTCAACCTGAAGAAAATTCTAACTGGGCCCCACCTGCAAGGTCATGTGCTGATTATCTTGGTATGAGATCACCATGTCGCGCACATATGGTTGTGATGCGTGTGCTTTGTGTACCCTTAGCAGACGGGTAGTCATGATGGGTATACTGGGCTTCGTATATTTTACCCCAGTGTCTCTTTGGTGGCATGCACTGCTTTCCCACTCAATAATAATAATAACAATAATAAGTAATAATGAAACTTTGTACAATAGACTCAAGGCTTGAAATTTAGGGGAGGAGGCTAGTCGATTTCATCGACCCCAGTGTTTAACTGGTACTTATTTTATCGACCATGGAAATTCGAATAAATAAATAATTGTAACAATATTAGTCATGTTAAACTAACTTGGGAAATAACTTTCGGAGGTTTACATCACTTATTACGTCAGTGTTGCTATGGCAAGGAAAAATGAATAATTTACATTTTCATTTTCTTTCTTTCCCTCTTTTTCTTTTCCTT
>NW_021836578.1:5000-23521 GCF_006345805.1 Octopus sinensis | reverse complement strand
CTTCAGATCGTAAGCTGATTCTATATATATCACAGTCGATAGATGTACTCAGTGAATTGCTATATATGATTCGCTTTAAGGAAGCAATTCTCGTAGATCAATAAAAATTCAAAGAAAGAAGCTATTGATAAATTCAATAAAGTCAAAATCTCAAAAAAAAAAAGAAAAATTAAATAACGTCAAAGGAACAGAAAAAATATAAATGTAAATAAAAAGAATGTTTATCAAAAAATTTGACTTCTAAACAAAATATGTTACCTAAAATAGATTCATTTTCTAAAGAAAGATAGGTTGACCATCCCAGGAGAAATGAAAAGGCTTAGAAACCAAATAGGAAGGTTTAAATTGTTGGAATTTCACGCTCTGTTGATTTTGAAGGATAGAGGCGTTATCTTAAGAGCATTGATATGATATCAACATACACAAATACACACATTATGTGAATATTTACAAGCACATTAACACATACGGATACATTCATATATGAATATTAACAAGCACATTCGTGCACATTTATAGACATACCCATGTTCACGCAAACACACACACACATACACGTGCGTGCACACACATATATACACAAGCACACGCATACGCACATACACGTATTCTTGTACAAACACCAATGTCAAAGAAGTAATTTAAGATAGTAGAAGATCAATAATTGGTTCAATGGACCAAAACAGATTATAGTGTTATTCACCCATATCGATACGAAGAACTTCGAATGCACATAAAGAGAGAGACGATATACACGCAATATTTCCATACACCGTTTCAGAATATATCAAGCTCCCGTGCTAACAGTTATAAGATTCAAGACATTTGTTTTTACTATATTTTCTATTACGTAAGTTATGAATGGAAACAATAAACTAAAGGCGAGGAAAGCTATCAGATTACATAAATAATATAGTTCATATGTACAGAAAGCAAAAGACAAAGACAGATGAGGAAAAAACAAGCGGATATATTAGTTTGACGCTCGGGGAGAATGAAAAGTCATTGATGTTTCGAGCCTATGCTCTTCAACAAAATGAGATGAAAAGAAAAAATGGCGAGAGAAAAAAAATCTGTTGGGATTAACAGTTTAATATGATGAAAAAGGGATAAAAATTACATAACTAAAGTAAGATGGCGTAAGGTAAAATAAGGCGAATTAAAGTACGAGAAATATAGATCAAGACGCATTCAAATGTACTTCATTTAGTATCAACCAGTTGTATCATTATAACGCTAGATTTCTTGCTAATAGTTTTCTTACTAGCAAAGATATAAGGACGATCAACGGAAAATATATGGATTTTGTATAAGATTTATATGAAATACTTGTACCAAATTTGTTGGCGTGATAAAGATTAAAGATATCCATCAAATATAGTTTGCGTATAACATTATTCCCTAAAGTGGAGGCGCAATGGTCCAGGGGTTAGGGCAGCAGACTCGTGCTCGGGGGATCGCAGTTTCGATTCCCAGACCGGGGGTCGTGTGTGTTTATTGAGCGAAAACACCTAAAAGCTCCACGATTCTCCGGCAAGAAGTGGTGGTGACCCCTGTTGTACTCTTTCGCCACAACTTTCACTCTCTCTCTTCGTGTTTCTTGAATAACGCTGCAATGGACTGGCATCCCGTCCAGCTGGGGGGAACACATACGCCACAGAAACCGGGAAACCGGGCCCATAAGCCTAGCTAGGCTTGAAAAGGGCGACGTTTATCGTTTTATTCGCTAAAGGAGGTAATGCTAGGCTGCTGTTCAAACCAGCTCAGTCGGACTGGGTTTAAATAAACGAAGTAATGCAGCATAAGATAGAAATAAAGTAGAAATCCGGAAATAATCAAGACAGGGGTTATAGTAGCCAGAGGGAATGTACCTATAAGGTACACCATTAATAGTATTAATCGTGCATTTAGATGAAGCAATTGCATCAATAGGTTCGTATTGTACAGAAAAGACGTGCAGTACATAAGCGGGAAATGTATTACCTCAGCTGGTTGGCTGGCTGGTAACACCTGATTTACACTTAATTATTTCATAAGTTTCCGATATGCACAAAGTACATCGTTACAAACTTTGTACCGTTGTGTTTTGCTTATAATGGGCCACGCAATTTTATATTCGACTAGCACTGACCCGGCAACGCCGAGTCAGTACTAGTGCATGCATATAGAGCTGCATGCGTGCGCACATACACGCGAGTACTGTCCAAATTTCCGACCAATCACATACAGCTAGCTGGCATTCAATTGGCGTATCAAGTTTCGGGAATTTTGACTGGGTTTTGGATAGAAAATTCACAAAAAAATCACATCTATTGATTTTTTAATGGCTTTGCGGGGTGACTGGGGAAATGTGAAGATGTGCACGACCACCCTTGGACGGTTTTGAATGACCATAGAACATGCGAGCCCGCTAACTGAAAAATTGTGGATTTGTATAAAGGACACACACACACACACACACAGACATTTTGCCGTTTATATATAGAGAGATTCAGGCGGCGAGCTGGCAGAAACATTAGCACGCCGGGCGAAATGCTTTGCGGTATTTCGTCTGCCGTTACGTTCTAAGTTCAAATTTCGCCGAGGTCGACTTTGCCTTTCATCTTTTCGGAGTCGATAAATAAAGTACCAGTTACGCACTGGGGTTGATGTAATCGGCTTAATCCCCTTGTTTGTCCCCTCTATGTTTATCCCCTTGTGGGTAGTAAAAAAATATAGAGAGAGAGAGATTCAGTAAGCATACATAGAATGTACGTGTGTGTGTGTGTGTGTGTTGTGTGTGTGTGTGTGTGTGTGTGTGTGTTGTGTGTGTCTGTATGTGTGTGTGTGTGTGTGTGTGTGTGTGATGTTTTGTTCTTTGCGTTCTCCATCAACTGCAGCCAGACGCAAAAAATACACAGCGTAGTATAATTATTGTTGTCGATCACTGCTACTATCATTGTCATTGCGATGATTTTATTTTTCTTTATAATGATCGTGATATTGATAGCCATGGCTATTATAAAGTGTTGTAAGATACAAGCGAAATACATGCTGTTGGCTGTAATTAAATCGCAGCCACAGATGTTTTTGAAAACCAAGAAATATTTTTCTGTAAAAGACCCGTAGCCATAATGACAAAGAACAAAGAATATGACCTCACTGCAGGCAATACATTCTCTAAATTAAATTAATGATAGCGTATTTATTACAGAGAACATTAGAAATCACAGCTAAAAATAATTGTGTTGAGGGAAAAATAAAACAATGTTATTCAATTATTAATAATGTTTTCATTTTTTCGCTCAAGTACAGAAGGTAACTCTAGCCATGTTTCCTTTTTATTTAGACCTCATCAACAAAGGTATTGGATTAAAACTTGGAATTATTTATCCTCTCATTTGGCTTCGAAACTTCGGTTTTTTCCTTAATATGTTTTTTATCTTCGCCGATAATGTCAAAGAGACAACAATGGATATAAATATTTAATATAAGTTTCCAATTTTGGCACAAGGCCAGCAATTTCGGGGGAAGGGGTTAAGTCGATTACATTGACACCCAGTGCTCAACTGCTACTTATTTCATCGACACCGAAAGGATAAAAGGCAAAGATGATCTCGGCGGAATTTGAACTCAGAACGTAAACACGGACGAAATACCTATTTCATTATTACCCACAAGGGGCTAAACACAGAGAGGACAAACAAGGGCAGACAAACGGATTAAGTCGATTACATCGACCCCAGTGCGTAACCGGTACTTATTTAATCAACCCCGAAAGGATGAAAGGCAAAGTCGACCTCGGCGGAATTTGAACTCAGAACGTAGCGGCAGACGAAATACCTATTTCTTTATTACCCACAAGGGGCTAAACACAGAGGGGACAAGCAAGGACAGACATAGGTATTAAGTCGATTACATCGACCCCAGTGCGTAACTGGTACTTATTTAATCGACCCCGAAAGGATGAAAGGCAAAGTCGACCTCGGCGGAATTTGAACCTAGAACGTAGAGGCAGACGAAATACCGGTAAGCATTTCGCCTGGCGTGCTAACGATTCTGCCAGCTCGCCTCCTTACACACGTATTTAATTTTTAAGATGTTATTTATTCTTGCTATAATCTACTATTAAAGCAACGTTGCTGATATACACGGTTATACTCTCTTGCTTTAATCATCTGTTTCTA
The DNA here is from genome assembly GCF_006345805.1 of Octopus sinensis. Taxonomy (NCBI): domain Eukaryota; kingdom Metazoa; phylum Mollusca; class Cephalopoda; order Octopoda; family Octopodidae; genus Octopus; species Octopus sinensis. The sequence continues at coordinate 19,355 of NW_021836578.1, read as the reverse complement.
CACAGGATGATTTATAATGTTTGGTCACCAACCACCCGTCCCTGAAATAAGGTTACCTTAGTTTATATGACACCAACAAAAGATAGAACTTAACCAGGCCATATCAAACTATGTAAGTAAATATCTTCTTGGAAAATACCTCAGAAATATATTTAAGTGATTGACTCTGAAAATTAGCTTTAACAGTAATCGAATTCCTTGTAGATTTCTCGAAGCCATTGTAATAAGTTCAATATTAACTGATCCACAGAGAGGGTCATATATATTGTACGATTGACTATTATTATTTTCTGTTGGATTTATGTCGTATCGTTAAGCAATATACTTATCTTGGGTATGCTTCTCTAAAAAAGGCAAAATGTACATAGTCGATTGATCTGCTTAAAATAGCAACCAAATCCCCCTGATTTTGTTCAGCAGACTTAATGTTTCGCTCGTATCATCTTCCTTTTTGGTACCTTTTGCAATATTCACTGTTTCAAGCATTTGGTCTCGGTTTCCGGTTTGATGATACGGTTTTCTCTTTCCCCCATCATTCTTGATATCCGTGAAAAGGTTGCTACCTTTACCCCCTTCATAATCTAATGGAAAGAAAAATAAAGTGGACCTTCAGTTTGAAGCAATATTCAAGTACTGAAAATTCTGCGTCAGTCTCTTAATGAAAATCAAACAGACACTTTTTAACTCTTTGTCCTACAGTTAAGATAAAATCGTTCACCGTATTTTTGTCGGCCATCTTCATTGGATGAGATTTATCCGCTGCTATAAAGTTGAACCCTCGGCCCTTTCACCACACCATGATTATTCGTATGGCCTTGATGAATTAGGAACTGAATTTAATATCAAGGACAGCGGGGGTGGTCACGTACATTCTTGGTGGGTATTTCAAATACTTTATCTAAACCCACTGGAGCAACCGACTAGAGCATACTAGGCAAACAAAACACTTCTTACTTATATTGCTTCCGCTCTTTATTAGCCACACAGGGCTGAACACAGAGGGGACAAATTACAAAGAAGAGCTTTTCTTTTTGGGGAGAAAAAAGTGGGGTAGGTTTTTCGATCAAAAGGGGTCGTAAAAAAAATGATCAATAGGGATCGTGCATCACAGAAATGTCCTGATGTAAAGTGTAAAAGGGGAAACAGATGAGGTTTATCCGTGGAAAGAAAAGCCTACGGAAAAGACCACGGTAAATTCGGTCAATAATGTCACATGTTAACACATTTCCATTTATTTGCAAGTAAGTAACTCTCTGTTTTAAATTTTTTCGGGTTCATAGGATTATGCTCAAGGTAGCTTCGTCATTCATACGTGCCACCCTTGCTACATTTACCCATCTTTTTTTTTTAAACATTCGATAGACAAAACTTGCCTCTCTACTTTCACTTTCCTTTTCAAGTGATACTTGAAGAAGTTGATGAGAGATTGACCAGAGAGGAAAGTGTTTGTCTCAGATAGCTACATAGGATAGCCGTTGAGACTTGCATTTTGGCCGTGAATGCAGCCTTTTATTTGACCGACGCTTCGGTTATTCACCGAATTTTGTTTGTTGCAGTTCCAACATGTGCGTGAGACAGTAGGAAGAAAGCGAGCAGGCGAAAGAGAGAGAGGGATAGAGGTGGCAATAGAGAGACAGAAAGAGAGCGAGAGAGAGGGGGGAGGGAGAAAAGGCAGATAACAAAAGAAAGAAAAACCTATATATGATGAGAGAGCAGAGTAGCGAGAGAAAGCGGGAGACGAAGAGAGGAGTGTGTGTGTGTGTGTATGAATTTATGTGTGTGTGTGTGAATTTATATGTGCATGTGTGTGTGTGTATATCTGTGTGTGTGTGTGTGTGTGTGTGTGTGTGTGTTTGTGTGTGTGTGTGTGTGCATACGTGTGTTAATAAATTTGCTTCTTCGATGGCGATTTTGTATGTGTATAAAATTAACTTCTAAATGCAAGCAGCAACGCGTACACACGTTGCATGTGTGTGTGTGTGCATGTGTGTGTCTGTTTTTCTGTTTCTGTGTGCGTGTGTGTATATATATATATATGTCTGTCTGTGTGTGTACGTGTGTGTGAGTGTGTGTGTGTGCGTGCGTGCATTTGTGCGTCTATCTGTCTGTTTATGTGTGTATGTTTGTGTATGTGCGCGTGTGTGTATATATATATATGTGTCTGTCTGTGTGTGTGTGCGTGTGAGTGTGTGTGTATGTGCGTGCATTTGTGTGTCTGTCTATCTATGTATATGTGTGTGTTTGTATGTGTTCGTGTGCATTTGTGTGTGTGCGCGTATGTGGGTGTACGTTTGTGTGTGCGAATGTATGTTTGTGTGTGTGTGTGTACGTTTGTGTGTGTGTACATTTGTGTGTGTGTGTGTGTGTATGTGTGTGTGTGTGTGTGTGTGTGTGTGTGTGTGTGTGTTGTGACTTCCCAGTAGTCTTTTGTTTTTGGCACAGAGTCTGACACTTCAATTGCTGAAATGGATTACACAGGGCGATTTATGTGTAAATAACGTTGTAAAGCAAACAACAGCATTTATTTAAAACTAATACGTTTCTTCGGACGTACGCATGTATGTATTTATATACAGCAACCGTGGTGAGAGCGTGAGTTAGGGAGTGAGCGAGCGAGAGAGTGAGTGAGAGAGAGAGAGAGTGAGTGAGTGAGTGAGTGAGTGAGTGAGTGAGTGAGTAAGATTGGGTATCAAAGGAGGAGTGACTTGAGTATGTACGAGAAACATGAAGAAAATGTCAAAGAAACAGAGTGAGGAGGAGGAGAAAAAGAGAGACACAGGGAGAATCAGAAAGAGAGAATGAGAGAGGGGGAGAGAGGGAGAGAGGGGGAGAGAGGAAAAGATGAAGCGTAAATAGTGAAGCAGGAACAGGCATCGTTTATTTTTGGATTATGTCAGGTAAACTGCGACACATGGCTACCTCAGACCATTGCTGTTTGCCATGTGCCTCAAGCTGGTTGGCTGGCTAAGATAGTTGACTAACAAACTAACATGGTTAACAGGCATGCTGGCTTGAAGCTTTATTGCTTTAAAACTAAAGACAGAAAAAACAGGGAATGAGTAATTCAATATATTGTGAAAGCTAAAGGAGAGAGAGAGAAAAAAAAACAAAGTAACAAAGTAACAAAGAAAAGGAGAGGAAAAAAAATTACTTTTTCCTACGATGTGAACATGAATACATTTTAAACTCGACAATCCGAATCTGACGGGGGCTGTTTGCAATTCAAAGGGAATTCTATATGATAACTAAGCAATGGAAGAATGGCGAAAGATATTATGTGATAGACCGAGGTGGGTCGGGTGGGGTAAACTTTTTATAGTACTGGAGCGGCAGACAGATGGGATCAACGTTTGATCAAAGTAGACGTACTGCAAAGAAACAGACGAACTACGACTCTCTCTCTCTCGCACACACATACACACTTTCTCTCTCTCTCCTCACTCCCTCTCTCTATCATTATTTCTCTTCGTCTCTCTCTTCCTCTGTCTCTGCTCATATCTCTCTCTCGCTGTTTTCTCTTTCCGTCTCGATTCCCCATTTTCTTTTATTTATGCGCCATTTTGTTACGGTGTTGTCTATACTAAACACTCTTACTTAATTGCTTTCGTTTGCTTTTATCCATGTCTACACTAACAAAATATGAGGGATTATATTATAGTGCAGTACCTCAAGGGGGAATATTTCAATGAATGAACGAAGGCTCTAACATAGAGGCAGACAGGTACAAGACATCAAAATAGTTTATGAACATTTCGCTAATGTTTGATATTACTGATACTAAAGTTAATATCAGGCTCAAACATGGAAAACCTTGTTTATTCAATCCTCCAGCCCCCTCTGTCTACATCCGCTTTCAACTCTTTCTCTCTCTGTCCCGCCCTCTCTTCTCCCTCTCCCTTCTCTCCTCTCTCCTTCACTCTCTTTCTCTCTCTCTCTCTCTCTCTCTCTCTCTCTCTCTCTTCTCTATTTCGTCACTATTCATTATCGCTTCTCCATCCTTCTCTTAAGACCTACTAATTTACCTTTGTTTAATCCATAATGGAGAATTAGCAATGTTTCTTTATCATTTCTACTGAGCGAATTCGAAGCTATTAATGATCATTAATCGGGAAACGATAATTTGAATTAATCGGCATCTTTAAGGTTTATTGTAAAACGAGATCACTGAGGTATGGTATGTTAAGTCTTCAGAAGCTGATATGCCGAAGCTACGAAACGGTATCCTAGTTTATATCTCTTGTAATTTAATGCCAGTCGTCGTTTGATAAGGTTATATTCTTGGACATTGTTTATGGCAGTCTCATAATTAGGGAATTAAGTAATTATGATAATTATGCAGTAACCGACAAAGTTACTATGTAATGAATCAGGATATAATATCATCGGCGAACGGCCAGTTATGATGACGATGACGACGATGTTGATGATAATGATGCTGATAATGAGGAGGAGGAGGAAGGGAGAAGAAGAAGTAGAAGTAGAAGAAGAAGAAGAAGAAGAAGAAGAAGAAGAGAAGAAGAAGAAGAAGAAGTGGAAGAAGTGGAAGAAGTGAAAGAAGTGGAAGAAGTGGAAGAAGAGGAAGAAGAAGAAGAAGAAGAAGAAGAAGAAGAGAAGAAGAAGAAGAGGAAGAAGAAGAAGAAGAAGAAGAAGAAGAAGAAGAAGAAGAAGTGGAAGAAGTGGAAGAAGTGGAAGAAGTGGAAGAAGAGGAAGAAGAAGAAGAAGAAGAAGAGAAGAAGAAGAAGAAGAAGAAGCCGGCTCAATGATCTGTGTAGGCGGGTTGTAGCGAGCACTCCTAAAACGAACGTAAACTCGAACCCACAGATTTCATTTACGGCTAAATGAAGAAGATTTATATTTTCAACCTATCGACTTTTAGTATGTTTTTAGGTCGAATTACTAAACCTATTCCTTGAAAGAAAAAGCAACCAGCTTAGCAAATCAAGAACTTAGCAAATCAAAGAAACCTCATCTACGAATGGCAAGAACGTAAAAGCGGTTATTCTTCTGCTACATTTACAAATACAGGTCGTCGTCGACTTACGACCTATCCGACTTACAACCGATCGACTTTACGACGATTGGCGCACCAGCGACCGGTACCGATCATAAATAGTCTAGTTGAAATATAATGGGTTTAATTTCTTAGAAATTAATCCATCTGCGGATGATGCCAGCTAACAAACGCTTCCCCTAGGTTTGGTTATCGATTACCACTGTGATTATCCCAAGTGTTAGATAATATCCTGTCGCGAAGACATCGAGGCAACCTCGTATTTGTTTATAAGACAAGTGCTTGAGACACCGAAATTTTTGACTAACGCCAGTATAATAGTGTAATACAGAATCACGTGTATGACTTTTACATGAGAATGTACCTTAAGAATGTAAAAATATAAACCAAAGCTTATAGGCCGACTTACGACCAAATCCACTTATATATATATATATATATATATATATATATATATATATATATATATATATATATATATAAACACACCAGCATCGGTTGTCAAGCGACGTTGGGGGGGGGGTTCAAACACAGACACACAAACACATACACACACTTACATATATATATTTAGATATACATATATACGACGGGCTTCTTTTCAGTTTCCGTCTACCAAATCCACTCACAAGGCTTTGGTCGGCCCGAGGCTATAGTAAAGGACGCTTGCCTAAAGTGCCACGCAGTGAGACTGAACCCGGAACCATGTGGTTGGTAAGCAAACTACTTACCACACAGCCACTCCTGCATATATATATATATATATATATATATATATATCTTATTATAAAAGGCAGATTTTATCTGCCTCCCTTTGTCAGTTATAGAAATCTACAATATAGGATTTCTTCAATTACAATTTACCTAGCATTTTTAAGAGTAGAATGCATCGGGTCATGCCAGGTCCAGTTTTTAAAATTTAAACTCCAATTAAGCAAAATTTACAGAAAACTCACATTCTGGTGTGTATGTCAAATGCTTTTCTTAATGTGGTTTACACCACACGCAAACGCACACACACAGTGTGCAACGAATAAAATGAAAGTAATTCACTTTCTGTAGTGAGTGACTCTTTCACTCTGCCTCCCACTTCCTCTTTACACACATAGACACGCAAATATATAAATAAAATTGTAAGCTAACGTGCGTGTGTGTGAGTGTGTGTGTGTGTGTGTGCGCGTGTGTGTGAGGGTGCGTGTGTGTGTGTGTGCGTGTGCGTGAGTGTGTGACAGGAAAGTTTTTTACGACGAATATAAGACCTATATCCAAGTAGCAGAAAGATCGACCAAAAGTGTATATAGATATTTAAATGTATTTATATATTCATCTATACACAGATGTATGTATAATGTGTGTGTATATATTTCCATAGAGGTAACCTTTCACTCCATACAAAGTTTTTTAGGACGAATATAAGATCTAAAGTATATACAAGTAGCAGAAAGATCGCCCAAAAGTGTATATAGATATTTAAATGTATTTATATATTCATCTATACACAGATGTATGTATAATGTGTGTGTATATATTTCTATAGACGTAACCATTCACTCCGCACAAAGTTTTTTAGGACGAAAATAAGATCTAAAGTTATCTCTAAGTAGCACAAAGATCGCCCAAAAGTGTATATAGATATATAAATGTATTTATATATTCATCTATGCACACAAGCATGTATAACGTGTGTGTATATATTTCCATAGAGGTAACCATTCACTCCATATAAAGTTTTTTTGGACGAAAATAAGATCTAAAGTTATCTCTAAGAAACAGAAAGATCGCCCAAAAGTGTATATAGATAGTTAAATGTATTTATATATTCATCTATACACACATGTATGTATAATGTGCGTGTATATATTTCCATAGAGGTAACCATTCAATCCATACAAAGTTTTTTAGGACGAAAATATTTATATATAAAAGAAAGGTTGTGTGTCTGTCTACTCCGATTTAGATTCCTAACTACTCCCACATTTTGCGATGCAGTTTAACCAAAACCGGGTATCTTATAGTCGTGATTCATATCGAGCCCTTCTGGGTATTAGCGCGCGTCTACGATGAGTCGATGATTTTACAAATAATTTACCATCATTTTTTTCCATTTTAATGCATATTTTTTTTAATAAAGGGAAGTAACTCTCAAACTTCACACCAATATGCGTGCTCATATGCGACGTAATATCACATCAGCAGCATTTCCTCACATCCTCCTTGCACTTGGCGAAGGCAAAATACCAGGGGATGAAAATGGTAATATTGCCATCGATTCCATTTGTACCATTGTTAAGACGCCTTCTGATCTCAGAGATGCAGTGTTCCCAGATCTACAAGCTAATTATCAGAATATGGATTGGATTGGCAAAAAGGCTATACTGGCCCCGAGGAATAAAACTGTTCACCATATTAATGATGAACTGCTAAAACTCATTCCTGGGGAAGTCTATGTATATCAGTCTATCGATACAACTCCTGACCCAGAGGACGTCATCAACTATCCAATAGAGGTACTCAATTCCTTTGAGCACCCCGGACTACCACCACACTTTCTCAAACTTAAAGTTGGTGCCCCTATAATGCTCATCAGAAATTTGGTTCCCCCAAAACAATGCAATGGCACACGTTTGATCGTTAAGTCCTTATCTCCCACCGTAAACTTATATCAATATTTGCCTGAATAATCATCATAATTCAGTGCAATCATTAACAGTACTTTCAAGCAATTCAGCCCCGAGCAACGCCGGGCAATTCTGCTAGTATATATATATATATTATTATTATATTATTATTATTGTTATCATTATCATTATTACTATTATTATTATATATATATGTATATATATGTAATATATATATATATATATATATATATATATATATATATATATATATAATATATATATATATATATATATATATAATATTTTTGATATACGTGAATGCAAATAAGAAGAAGTGAATATGTATAAAGGATTGTGTCTTTGCATGCATGGATCCTAATTTCTATCTAATAACTTGTGTATTTTCGTCTACAATATATGTTACCAACAGACACCAGCAAATATCCAACCACTGTTAAATAATTAAAATAAACTAAAACCCAAGAAATCTCAGCGAAAATGATATTAATTTTTCTGTTATTAATTTTTTTCCCAACAACACGATTCTGTGTGTCTTCCTTTGCCAAATTCTAATGACCAAGCTGTCTGCAAACCAATTTTCTCTTTCCAGTTTTTTAACTACGTAAACCCATATAATTAGACTGTCTGAGGTACGAAATATCCGTCTGGGAAGCAATTTTCTAAATTATTACCCAATTCCTTGATAATTTACTTCTTGATATCTCATTTAATGGGGTTTTTTTTTTTACAGTTTTTTCTTCTTATTATTATTTTGTCTTATTTATATTTTTCCTCTTGTCAATGAATTACCTACTTTGTTAGCACCGGAAATATGCATTTGGCAATTTAAATATTAATTTCTTCTGGCAGTGTACTGAGGCCGATATCTGCAAAGGGGAAATATAAACGCGAAAGTGTAGCTTATTTCGTTATTTATTTATTCTATGAAAATCCAAATCATACAAAAATTCTTACATTCGCCCTCTTTCTCTTGACCATTTCCAGAATTCTTTAAAAACTAAACATCCTAACATACTTATTATCTGAAGAAATTTTAATAAACTGATTGGTAAGTAGCTTGTTTACCAACCACATGGTTCCGGGTTCAGTCCCACTGCGTGGCACTTTGGGCAAGTGTCTTCTACTATAGCTTCGGGCCGACAAAAGCCTTGTGAGTGGGTTTGGTAGATGGAAACTGAAAGAAGCCCGTCGTATATATGTATATATATATATATATGCGTGTATGTGTTTGTGTGTCTATGTTTATCCCCCTAGCATTGCTTGACAACATATGCTGGTGTGTTTATGTCCCCGTTACTTAGCGCTTCGGCAAACGTTACCGATAGAATAAGTACTGGGTTTACAAAAGAATAAGTCCCGGGTCGAGTTGCTCGACTAAAGGCGGTGCTCCAGCATGACCGCAGTCAAATGACTTAAACAAGTAAAAGAGTAGAGAGTAAAAGAAAATAATTTTATTAATTAATAGTATTTTGAGAAATTCTAATTAATTCATATTACACCCGCAAATGAGAATTAAAAAAAAACATTACCATAATAATTAAATATGATCAAGAAAAGAAAAGAGAGAAACAGGTTATTTAAATTTATTCAGTTTAGTTGAACATAGAAATCAATGGTAAGTAAGTTTGGTATTTCGCAGAATGGTTACTATTCCGGACTTGTTTTAGTCTGTTGGGACCTCATTAACGAAGTATAGTCTAACTAGTGCTGTCAAGCCTGAGATAACAAAACTTATGTAGAATTTATTTTAACCGAAAACAAAATTATGCTGACGCAAGATTCAGCCTTTTGAAACGAAAACAAATTTTTGTGACATTTATGTCTGACTCTTAGCAATTAAAGTGAGAATAAAATTAGATATATTGAATGAAACCTTAGAATCTGAGGAATAATTCAGAAATTGCTTTTATAAGAGTTATTAAAAGAAATTAAGGTCAGTATTTCTGAATGTGGTTGGTATTTTTTTTTGTCGTTGGTCGACGATACTACAGGAAAAGGCGAGCTGGCAGAAACGTTAGCACGCCGGGCAAAATGCTTAGCGATATTTCGTCTGTCGCTACGTTCTGCGTTTAAATTCCGCCGAGGTCGACTTTGGCTTTCATTCTCTCAGGGTCGATAAATTAAGTACCTGTTACGCACTGGGGTCGATGTAATCGACTTAATACCTATGTCTGTCCTTGTTTGTCCCCTCTGTGTTTAGCCCCTTGTGGGTAATAAAGAAATAGGTATTTCGTCAGTCGTTACGTTCTGGGTTTAAATTCTGCCGAGGTCGACTTTGCCTTTCATTCTCCCGGGGTCGATAAATTAAGTACCTGTTACGCACTGGGGTCGATGAAATCTACTTAATCCGTTTGTCTGTCCTATTTTGTCCCCTCTGTGTTTAGCCCTTAATGGGTAGTAAAGAAATAGATATTACAGGAAAAGTAGCTTAACCACCTCTGCTGTGCTTGGGATGTTTTCAGAACCAAGTGACTTAACCCAAGAACATTTACCATTAATTTAACTCATATATGTGCCGCGAAGAAATAAAAAGGCATTAAGTTAGCTGCACCCATGGAACCGCAGATCATGCTAGATATTGGTTATGTATAACCGTACATATCTACCTACGAGTCACTCCCTTTGGACTTTCCGTAGGAGGTTACACCCTTAACCTTTATTTGAACGCTCAATACATGACAACAGGAGATTATTATTAGTGTGTGGTAAGTAGGTTGCTTACCAACCACATGGTTCCGGGTTCATTCCCACTGCGTGGTACCTTGAGCAAGTGTCTTCTACTATAGCCTCGGGCTGACCAAAGCCTTGTGAGTGGATTTGGTAGACGGAAACTGAAAGAAGCCCGTCATATATATGTATATATTTGTCTAAAGTCGTAAGACGCTCCTGTCCTTTGTACTGTCCACCTTCGTGTTTTTTATTTCTGTTTTATATATAATTTTGTTTCTTGTATTTACATTCGTGTGGCATCCTGTCTTTGTTCCGTATACATTCGACCTTCTTTCCAAGAAATCCAATGCCTGTGGCTTGGATTTTCCTTGGGGCTGGCCGGATCGGAGTGATATCGAGATTAAACAGCCGAAATTACTAAGATGATCCAGTTCCCGACTGAAGATTAGAGGCTTCGAGTGACCCGTCGGTTTTTTGTGTCGTCTCCTTGTGTGTTTTTGCGCTCTTGTCCCACTTTGTAATTTATATTTTATATTAAATTCTATACATATATATATACATATATGTATGTATGCGTGTGTGTGTTTATGTGCCTGAGTTTGTCCCTCCCCCCAACATCTCTTGACAACCGATGGTGGTGTGTTTATGTCCTCGTAACTTAGCGGTTCGGCAAAAGAGAAAGAGAGAGAGTGTAGGCATAGTGTGTGCAGAGACAGCCCCGATCTTTCATCCGTCAAACATGTATTAGTCTGGTGTATCAAAGCACCACGAGTCAAAATGTTATCAAGATGCAGAATTTGTATGGAATCACCTTCACGTTATTGAGCAGCTAAAGAGATGAAGGGTCTCAACTTCCGTAAGACTGTTGCGGTGTCTGTCTATAAGTGAGCTTCTTCCGGGGGTAGATGTACGAGGGGGTGCCGAAAAGTTTCTGGCTTTGGGTAAAAGAAAATATGGGAGGATCTGTTAATAATAATTTTATTCGACATATTCCCTTTCTCAAATTAACACACTTATTGCAACCTTCCTTCAGTTTTTCTAAGCCCTGTGAAAAAACTCAGAAAGTTGAGCCTCCAGCCAGGCTTTCCGCGGCACCCTTCAAGCGAAGAACTTTTCAGCACTTACTCGTAAATATTTTTAACTATAAGCATAAGTGTGATTACGATTTCTTGTCTATATTTTTCTTGTTCGTTCTCCTTTTTCCTACAACCGTTAGTTCACCCTTCAAGATTATAAACACATTTTGTTCGTTTCTTGCGTTTATTTATATCATTATCGCATTATACTTTGTTAGATATATTTCTGTATTTGGATCTTTTCGGTTTGAACGGCAGTTTTTTCTAGCGGTGTCATATGAAATTGTCACCCATAATTATGACCCTAGTATCGATCTATTGCATTTCAATCTGTTTTAGGGTTAGGGTTAGGGTTAGGGAAGGGTATCTTTTTTTTCTTCAGAAATGTAAATAAACCCAATCTGTTTTTTAAACGAGGGACATATTCATACGGCATAGAATGTTTTTTACCTCAATAGACGTCAGTGATTGGTTGAAATTGCAGGAATTGAAGAAAAAAAACAACAAATATCTTACAAACCATAGAATTTTCTCAATAAAGCCAAGAGAAAAAGATGTTTTATAAACACATTCTACCAGTATAGGAAGTTTAAAAGTGTTTAGTTACGTGGAAATTATTTTAAAAAACTGCCGTTCAAACCGAAAAGATCCCTGTATTTCTCCAGTAGAAACTCTATAACAGTCTCCTAGCTGCAAAACCACTCCACCTCCCTGTACTTGTCGTAAATATATTTACAGTCACATTTCTTATTTTCTTGCTAGCATCTATGTCCAGTTAAGAACGTAACTCTAACCTATCCCTTGGACAGCTATCGTGTTAACACTTACTGCCTTATTATTTTTTTTTTTTGCTTTGTTCTAAATGTTAATTTAAATCCATTTGAAATAATAATCTAATGTCTATGTTTTTTTTCATGACCTTATCTATCATTATTCTCTGTTAGTCTCTGTCTGTTCATTGATTTAAAATAGTCGGTAATTCTATTTTGTCTAATTCTCTTATCTCCGTTTAATTTTTATCTAGCATGATTTTAATGTTCTTAAATTTTCTCTTTTTAATTTTATCTTGACATTATTGTAAAGGCGACGAGCTTGAAGAATTGTTAGAGTTGAATGAATTTCTTGTGGTATTTTTTTCCAGATCTTTACGTGCCTTGTTCAAATTTTGCTGTCAACCTCACCCATCAATTTTCGGGTCACTGAACTACCTCAACAGAAAAGTATTAAAATCAATTCAATTGACTGTCCCACTTCCCTTAAAATCGCTTACTTTGCACCAAAATTAGAAAGAACTATTATTAATGTTGTTACTGCTGTTGTCTTCTTCTTCCAATCAGGACTCATGCCATAAGCCACAAAGAATAATCTCTAATTCGAGCCTACTCTAAGCTACTAAGAATGCGTATGGCAAGTTGAAGATCCACCCACCACACCCGATAGACTGGCGGTTGCACGGGCGCGAATGCTACGTTGTTATCCTCATTCCGTAAACGGTGGATTTTAACGGGTGGAAAGCTGAACCACCCTGGGATACAGAGGATTCGCAATCTAAACTAGTGTCTGAAAGTTTACCACACCATAGTGCGTTACACCATGGTTCCTCTGCTTTGTGGCAGTAGTAGGGAAGAAAGAGTCAGAGAAAGTTGTGGTGAAAGAGTACAGCGAGATTCATCATCCTTCCCCCGCTGGAGCCTTGTGGAGCTTAGGTGTTTTGCTCAATAAACACTCACAATGCCCGGTCAAGGAATCGAAACCGCGTTCTTACAACCGCGAGTCCACTGTCCTAACCATTGAGCCATTGCACCTCCACTTATTGCTGTTGTTGTTGTTGTTATCATCAGGCTGGGAATATTATCGATCCTGACCTTTTGAGGCTTGTTCTTCAATACATTAGTTTATTTCGCAAATATTCGCTAACTGGTTTAACAACATGGCTTTTTTTTTGTCTAGAGTTTACGAACCCCATACCCAAGAATGTTGAATATTTTTTTTTTATATTTGAAAGTAGAAAAGTATTTAAGAAACAGATTTGTAAAGACAGTCAAATCATGATCTTCAAACAAATACAAAGTGGATTTTACAAACAGTAACCAACAACGAAAACGGCAAGTAAAACAATGAATGTGTTACTAATGTTGATTCCAGATTTTAAATTTAATTTTTAATTCTTAAATTCACAGAAACATAAAGTTTTTGAACAGTTATGTCATGAATTTTTCTACTGTATTTTCTAATGGTTTTATCGAAAAAAATGGTAAGAATGAAAGTAACATAAGCCTACCCGTCAAAAGTGGGTGGGGCTTTCAGTCTGCCTTTAAAGGGAAGGTTGCAACAAATCCTGGTTTTGATGAAGCTTATGACATGCCACCACTATCTATTTCCTTGTCTGTTTGTCGGATTTAAAATTGGTCACAGACTTCTTTGTGGTTTATCCATGTCGAGAGAACACCTATCCCGCCATAATCTTTGGATCTTTTCGGTTTGATCGGCAGTCTTTAACATAATTTCTAGGTAACTAAAAAATGTTAAACTTCGTATACTGGTAGAATGTGTTTATAAAACATCTTTTTCTCTTGGCTTTATTGAGAAAATTCCATAGTTTGTAAGATATTTGTTGTTTTTCTTCTTCAATTTCTGCAATTTTAACCAATCACTGACGTCCATTGAGGTAAAAAAACATTCAGTGCCGTATGAATACGTCCCTCGTTTAAGAAACAGATTGGGTTCATTTACCTTTGTGAAGAAAAAAAAGATACCCTAACCCTAACCCTAAAACAGATTGAAATGCAATAGATCGATACTAGGGTCATAATTATGGGTGACAATTTCGTATGATACCGCTAGAAAAATCTGCCGTTCAAACCGGAAAGATCCCAATCTTTTTTTTTTCAGTCCTCTTTCGTCGACATATGGTAGATTTCACCATGGTTAATTTTGAAAAGACGTTTTGTCACTT
>NW_021836577.1:22500-24171 GCF_006345805.1 Octopus sinensis | reverse complement strand
ACATACACCACATACATACATACATGCACACATACACATACATACATACATACATGCACACATACACACACATACATACATACATGCACACATACACACACATACATACATACATGCACACATACACACACATACATACATACATGAACACATACATACACATACATACATACATGCACACATACACACACATACATACATACATGCGCACATACACATACATACACATACACATACATACACACATACACACATACATGCATACACACATACACATACATACACACACATACATACATACATGCACACATACACATACATACATACATACATGCACACATACACACACATACATACATACATACACACATACACACACATACATACATACATGCACACATACACACACATACATACATACATACACACATACACACACATACATACATACATGCACACATACACACACATACATACATACATGCACACATACACACACATACATACATACATACACACATACACACACATACATACATACATGCACACATACACACACATACATACATACACACATACACATACATACATAACATAACATACACATACATACATGCACACATACACACACATACATACCCATACATACACACATAGACACATACATACACATACACACATAGACACATACATACACAGACACACATACATACATACATACACACATACATACACATACATACATAACATAACACATACATACACATACACACATACACACATACATACATATATTCATCCACATGTATAGATGAGTATACCTCAGTCTTTCATCATTTCCCCATCATCTCATCGCATCTCATCTCTTCCTTTCATCTCTTCTCTTCTCTTCTCTCCTATTATTTCACAAAACAATTGTTTCCAAACAGTTTCCTGGCTAAACTTTCTTCCAAAACCATTGTTTTTTTGTCTCACCATGCTTTGATAATCAGCTCTACTTTTACCATTCTTGTTGTTTTCCTCATCGTCATTGGTGCTTTTGTTGTTGTTGTTGTTGTTGTTGTTGTTATTATTATTATTTTTATTATTATTATTATTATTATTATTATTTTTATTGTCCTTCACCTTTTTTCTCATTGTGATGTTCTTTCTTAAAGGATACATTTCTTATGGTGATTCCTTGTGTCACGAGATGTCTTCTTCCTCCAAGATGTTACATCATACAATACACGACTGCCCACCACCACTACCACCACCACCACCACCGCCGCAACCACCACCACCACCATCTTCACCATCGCCACCACCACCACCATCACCGTCACATCTGTTCTCACCACCATCACAACACCCCCACCACTACCACTACTGTCACAATGAGGATGATGACAATGACCACCACCACCACCACCACCACTACCATCACAACCACAATCACAACCACCACCACCACCACCATCACCACTGTCACAATGATGATGATGATGACAGCGACCACCGCTACCTCCACCACCAGTACCACCACAAGTACCATCACCACCACCACCATCATCGCCACTACCACCTGGACCACCACCACCACCACCATCACCATCACCACAATGAACACTGTCACAATGATGATGATGATGATGATCACAACAATAACCGCTACAACCATCGCCACCACCA
>NW_021836577.1:0-20000 GCF_006345805.1 Octopus sinensis | reverse complement strand
TATATATAGAACGGGCTTTTTTTTGTTTCCGTCTGCCAAATTCACTCACATGGCTTTGGTCAACCCGAGGCTATAGTAGAAGACACTTGATCAAGCTGCCACGCAGTGGGACTGAACCTAGAACCATATGGTTTGTAAGTTGGTAAGCAAGCTACTTACCACACAGCCACTCCTATACACACACACACATACACATACTTGTAAAGATATACAAAATACATATACAGATATATACTCATATATGTTTATATACTGATGCATATGCACACACACACACACACATACACACATACACACACAAACACACACACATACACATATATATATATAAGAGAGAGGGGTATACAGAGAGCTTAGGTAATATTCTGTCTAATAAAGTAACGTTATGGATATATACAATAAGTGCTCAAGTCGATTCACCACCAAAGACTCAGACTTGAACTGCATCTAAAGCAGAAAGCAGTGATACGACAGGTGCTAAGCAACGAATGCTTATTAGCGGTCTAATATGGAGTAGGTTACGTGTAGAGTAGAATGAATGCATGAGCAGGGAAACGATTGGTGTCGGCTCAGATATTGGAACTTATGTATTTAAATATAATGACTGAGTCGTTAGAACGGAATGGATCATATGAAATAAAGGAAGTGAGACGGTGTCACACTCGCTTACTTCCTTATTTCATATGATCTGCTCCTCCATTGTAACAACTCAACAATTTTGGTTAAATACTTAAATGGCACTAACAAAGCCGATACATGTTTGTTTTTCCATGCTTTCATTCTATGGTGATATACATACACAGCTATATTCATACAAACATATATTATGGCTGCCCCCTCGTTATCGAGTATGGCCATTGCACGAAGCTTAACTGTTACTGGTGCTGTGATCAAATGTGACTTTTTAGCCCAGCCAAAGATCTACACATCTTGTACAAAATATAAAGATTCCTGCGTTTGCTGAATTTTCTTGAGAACAATCTTTTCTTAGTGGTCAGACGATATGGGGTCTATCTCTAGCATAATGGATGTCCATTTAGTGGTCATCCTTCTTATATGTAGGTAATATAATTTTTCTGAATCTTCAGAATTCAGCCCCAACTTACTTTCGACTGACCCATCAAGGGACGGAAAAGTAGATGTTAAAACGATGAATTTATTGAAAGCACTGGCGTTACAATACCAGTAATTTTCTACGTGTCAGTCTCTCCTGGCAAGATATATATCTACCATCTTGGTCAGTCCTGTTCCAGCAGTCTATGGTCAAAGATATTACCGCTATGTGCCAAAGCTTTTATTCAGACATATATGTAGTATTTTCTTGGGCCGCGCTTCTCAATCGTTTTGATATCCAGATCTAAAACCTGGAATTTTGGGGGGAGCCGCTCTAAAAAAAAGTTGTTTTAGGGGGGGCAACACGAGTGAATTAAAGATCCGAAACCTGGATTTTTGGGGGGCCCGCACCAATAGAAGTTTTTTAGAGGGTAAGGGCAACAATGAGAATTAAAGATCCAAAACGTGGATCTTGTAGGGGGCCACACCAAAAGAAGTTCTTTTAGGGGACTCGGGCAATACGAGTGAATTAAAAATTCAAAACCTGGATTTTTTAGGGGGTTGCACCAAAAGAAGTTCTTTTAAGGGGCTCGGGCAATACGAGTGAATTAAAAATCCAAAACTTGGATATTTTAGGGGGCCGCACCAAAGAAGTTCTTTTAGGGGGCTCGGGCAATACGAGTGAATTAAAAATTCAAAACCTGGATATTTTAGGGCGCCGCACCAAAAGAAGTTTTTTTAGTGGGCAAGGATAACACATGTGAATTAAAGATGCAAAACCTTGATTTTTTTAGGGGGCCGCACCAAAAGAAGTCTTTTAGGAGACACGGGCAACATGAGTGAGTTAAAGAAAAGTCTATTATATTTATAGGGGAAAAACATTGGGGGCTGCTGGTAGGACGCTTGACTGTTGCATGCGGCCCTGGGAGCCGCAGTTGAGAACCGTTAGTGTATATCAGGGGTTCTTTGGTTTTTAACCATTTTTTGTCCATAGACTCCATTGATCCCTCTTTTACTCTACTGGACCCTAATTAACATTCGATGTTAAAAAAAATCCCATTATATTTTTATAATTAAATATAAGTGCAGGAGTGGCTGTGTGTTAAGTAGCCTTGCTTACCAACCACATGGTTCCAGGTTCAGTTCCACTGCATAGTACCTTGGGCAAGTGTCTTCTACTATAGCCTCGGACCGACCAAAGCCTTGGGAGTGGATTTGGTGGACGGAAACTGAAAGAATCTCGTCGTATATATATGTATATATGTATATATGTGTGTGTATATATGTTTGTGTGCCTGTGTTTGTCCCTCCAACATCGCTTGATAACCAATGCTGGTGTGTTTACGCTCTCGTAACTTAGCGGTTCGGCAAAAGAGACTGAGAGAATAAGTACTAGGCTTACAAAGAATAAGTCCTGGGGTCGATTTCCTCGACTAAAAAGCGGTGCTCCAGCATGACCGCAGTCAAATGACTGAAACAAGTAAAAGAATAAAAGAATAAAATTCTAAAGAATTGTATTAAAAAAAATTAAAATATTTTATGTATCGTTGAAGTAATAAACAATTTGCTCCACATAAATCTTAACTGCAAAATCTTATGTAGACCTCTCCCCCCACCACAAGGTTCATATAGACCCCCACCAAGTTGAGAACCACTAGTGTAGAATGTGGTTTGAGAAAGATTTAGCTGTTATTTTTTGCGGCTTATGTGACCACATAGGGGTTGCTTCTCTGGTTTGTTTTCTATCAAGCTGTGGCTTCTGGTTGTAGATATTTTATCTTACTCCCCTACTTTAATGTCTTCGAGTAGGCACGAGTAACGTTTTCCGAGAAACGGGCCGCATGAGACATAGCTCACAATTAGATGAGCCGCTTTACTAAAAAGGTTCGAATAATTTTCCATTTCGGCGTGCCATTCAGAAAGTCCTGCCGGTCGCTGGTTGCCCATAACTATTTCAGGGAAAAGCATGAATATCACAACATCAGCATCGCTTTCGATTAAAATAAGATATAAACAGAAGCTTTCATGCTTACCAAGAAATTGAAATGAGAAACCATTCCAGTTTTCTTTTAGAGTCGTTATGACATCATAGCATAGAAGGTTTGGAATTCGATATGGTTCTGAGAGAAAAGGGAGAAGGAAGAGAGATAAGGGGAGAGGGAAGAAGAAGAAGAAGAAGAAGAGAGAGAGAGAGGGCAATTCAGGATCTTAATAATTATTAAAAGACCAAAAGAAGAAAGGAAAAACGGTAGAAGTGGTTGTAGTGGTGGTGGGGAGACAGATATTCCTGAACATGGATACTTTCACTGAAGCAGCACTTCCCTTACCAATATCAACGCCGCCGCCGCCGATTCCACCACCACCACCACCACCACCATTACCGATACCACCATCAACTTTACGAATCTGAATAAAGAACTGATTGTGTCCATTTGAACTTTACTGATGCAAATAACATATGCAGAAATGAATGAAGAACTTTTGGACTTTCCTTACGAAAGAACGGTAGAAATTCTAACTGGCTACTTTATAGAGTTAATTTACACCGCTCTATAGATGCCTTTCATTAGAAACGCAAATGTGTTTTAGCTAGTTGTTCTTGTCATTTAATCAAAACCGAAAATCTTTATATTTCAGGTTGTAGACAAGTCATTTCTTCGGTGTTATCTCGTTATCAATCTTTAGGGAATGATAGCAAATGGTACATAAAAGTGCTGACTACCCATTTGTAAGATAATTGAGTTCTTGGGTCAAGTCAAATGTCTCCCTGTATTTCTATTCCTTTAATCTCTCTCTCTCTCTCTCTCTTACTCTCTCTCTATCACTCGCTCGCGCTCCGCTTCTGATTAAACTAAAGCTAATGGTTTTGCTGTCGCAGCTGAATACTAATGCTTTCAGGTTTGTGTTTTATATGCTAATGGCCTAGCGGCTCCTTTGTTACAAGGTCAAACAAGATTTTCTGATTTTCCAACATTCCATAATAAATTGTATCTAAAGATTCATAAACTATAAGCATGCTCCAACACCATAAATCTATATTTGATCAATGGGCATGTTTATCATTTGTCGGCTTCTGTCCTGTATCTATTCAGAATCTATCCAAGCAATCATTACATGTTAATCCAAAATGTCAACATTTTCGGATTATCAAACCAACCAAAGTAAATAAAATATACAAAAAAAAAAAAAGATAGAAAAACAACAAATCACCGGACTTGCTTCTTTTTCTTCTTTTCTGTCTCTTTAATATGAAATAGTTATGTTTGCAGGACTACCAGAGACGTGGTCAATACTGTAGCCTAGTTTTTGTTTTTCAATGAAGAGGTCTTCTGTTCAATTTCTACCTTAATCTCAGCAGTTCTAAAATGGAGAAATAACAGACCCCCGCCTCAGACATATATAAAATTCACTTAGCGGTTCGGCAAAAGAGACCGATAGAATAAGTACTGGGCTTACAAAGAATAAGTCCCGGGGTCGATTTGCTCGACTAAAGGCGGTGCTCCAGCATGGCCGCAGTCAAATGACTGAAACAAGTAAGAGTAAGAGTAAGAGTAAGAGTGAATACACGCACACGCACGCACGCACACACACACACACACACACACACACACACACACACACACACACACACACACCACACCACGCAAACTCAGAGGCGCAGGCGTGGCTGTGTGGTAAGATGTTTGCTTCTCGGCCACATGAGTCTAGGTTCAGCCTCACTCCGCGGTACCTTGGGCAAGTGTCTTCTACTATAGCCCCAGGCTGACCAAAGTCTTGTGGGTGGATTTGATAGCTGAAAACTGAAGGAAGATCGTTGTATATATGTACATGTATACGTCTATGTACGTGTGTCTTTGTGTTTGTCCCATCTACATCGCTTGACAATCGATATTGGTTTGTTTACATTCCCGTAACTTGGCGGATCGGCGGAAGGAACCGATAGAATAAGTACCGGATTTATTCTGGTGACGAATCGTTCAACTAAAACTCTTCAAGGAGATGCTTCAGCATGGCCACAATCTCATTACTGAAACAAGTAAACGATAAAAACACACACACACACACACACCACACCACACACACAACACACACAACACACACCACACACACACACACACACACACAGAGTTTGTAAAGATAAAGATAAGAAAATGTTTTGAAGACATTACCATGGCAAAAAGTGAAACAATGTCTCTATTTTGAAACAAGCAGCTACAGGTTTCAATCGCATGAAGAAGACAGCTTAATCATGCTGAAAGAGAAGGAAAAATAAAATGAATTCAATTAATCTTTCATATTAGCCCTGGAAGTTCGCGTTTTTCTTATGGAAATCACATGGTGCTGTACTCCGCTTCGTTTTGATTGTTTCTGGGTAGCATACTCTAGAACATTAGAACAGTAATTTTTAGGAAGTTGATTGTTATGGCTGGTTAAAGAATGACAATTAGTTTCGCACCTATAAAGCATTCGGCCGTATAGGCGACTTGCCTGGCTCAAACGGCCCTAGGCAAATAATCTCTCTACAACTGGATAGAGAAAAACGCCATGATCAATCAGTTTTGTAGCCAAAGACAAATGTACAGCCGGAATGTCCGTGCAGGTGGTGCTTCAGGCGGGATGCAGTTATCTCCCTTACATAGGTGCCATTCGTGTCGATCTTCAGAAATGCTGTCTTGGTTCTATTCGACGAATGGAGAATTCCAAGCTTATAACTAGAGACGTCTCAGATGTGGACATTGACTACATGCTTCTTTCTTGGAATTTAAAAAGGATCCCAGGTCCAGCGAGTATTTCAGGATACTTGCTCTTTCTGCCAAATAAAAAATACATTATCTACTCCGTTTGTATATGTTCCAGGTGGTTCAGACGCTGCTTAAAAGAGCTCCATCCCCGGGTCAACCGACATATTTCTGTGTCTGCGCACTGGATATGCCACAGCGCTGATGTTGTTTCTTACGTTAACACCTGGCCTGATGTCTTTGCTGTTGTCACTGCAAGTGTTATTCCTGGAGTCGCTGCCGTTGCTGATATACGCACACACACACACACACACACACACACACACACACACACACACCACACACACACACACGCACACATATATATATATATATTCATATATTTGGTGTGACGCTGAGAAGCGGTGTCCGGTACCAGAATTTTCGACTCGAGCCGAATGTAACAAACTTTTCCAAACCATTGTTACAGTATCTGCATAAGTGATGCCTTAACTGAGGAAGGTATAACGTAGTGGGTGCATTTCCTATTAGACATTACGCAAACCGGACGCACATACTAAATGGTTTCAAAATATCACAATTTAGTCTAACTTCATTATTACAGCTATGTGTTTGTATGTATGTCTGTGTGAGTGTGTGTGCTTGTACGTGTGTGTGTGAGTGCCTGTGTGTGCGCGTATGAGTGAGTGATGTGAGTGTGTGGGACTGTGTGTATGTGAGTGTGTGAGTGTGTTAGTGTGTGTGTGCGCGCCCGTGTGTGTGAGTGTGTGTGTGTGAGTGTGTGTGTGAGTGTGTGTGTACGTATGTGTCTGAGTGTGTGTGCGTGTGTGCGTGTATGCATGTGTATGTGTGTGTGAGTGTGTATGTGTGTGCGTGCGTGTATGTATGTGTGTGCGTGCCTGTATGTATGTGTATGTGTGTGGGTGTGTATAGTTCGTTCAAACAATTGAATTATCTGTTTCTGAATTAACGTGTAAACGGCTGAGATATTCCACAAACACGTCTTTTGGCGTAGTTCCAAACCAGAATCAGCGTGATTCAGTGTGTGACAACATCACACTTTTTGGATCCCAGCTGCAATCCATTTCACGGGCTTCCATATAGTTTTCCAAATTCTGTCACAATCTATGGCTCGACACGTGGCAAGAGAGTACGCAGAGAGTACGTCGTTTGGTGAACTACGAACTCATGGTTAAGAGACGAACTTCTAAAACATTCTGCCATATATATATATAATGTGAAACTGTGTATGAATACACACACACACACTCACATACGCATGTATATATATATATATATATCCATGTAAAACATATATTTATACGAAAATATACGCATGTATACTTACGTACATGCATATATATATATGTGTGTATTGTATATGTGTGTGTATATATATATGTATATATATATATATATGTATAATATATATATCTATATATATATATATAATATATATATATATAGTGTGTGTGTGTGTGTGTGTGTGTGTATGTATATATAGGAAGAATTCGCAAAAAAAGAAAAAGCAAAAGACAGACAGGCGGTGTAGACAACAAACAGATCTATTAGTTTAACGCTCGGGCAATGAGAAAGTATTTTACGTTTCGAGCCTACGCTCTTTCACAGAAAGGAACTCAGAAAGAAACAGGGAGAAAAATAAAGGATGTGTAGTGGCTAGTGATCTATCATATTATATATATATATATATATAATATATTATATATATCTATATATATTATATCTGTCTACCTACCTAACTGTATACATGTATTTTTATGTTTATAAGTGTGCCTCGCTCTCTTTCTCTCTCTCTCCTCTCTCTCTCTCTCTCTTTACGCACACACACATATTATACAATTTGTGTGTATACATCAATATATACACTCGGTATATATTAAGCTAACGCAGAAGAATTGATAAATATGATTTCTTGGTGCAAGTTTTCCAACAACCAGTTCATTAATCAAAGTTAATGAAGCAGCTAAAAACTTGTCTACTTTCACGCATTTACCGTCCCCAACCACCACCACCACCACCAATACCACCATCACCACCACCACAGCACACCCCAGACTATCGCTACTACCACAGCTCCACCCCATTTAAGAACAGCATATTCATATTCCATCCAACCTACAATTCATTTAATCTCTTACACAAGTGATAATTAAATTTGATATTCAAATTTGACCCGAACAGGTAAAACTCTTAACCTGCGATCTTTAGCGCTGATACTCTTCAACTTGGGAGCAAAGGCTGCGGTCTTTATCATCCAAGCTGTTACCGGTCGATCGATGAAATAAAGTTTAGAACTACTCAGATTTAATTGATTAACGCCAGTTGGCGATAAGTCGTCGAAAACTTCTTCTGCCATTAATTATCATTATTATTATTATTATTATTATTATTATTATTATTATTATTATTATTATTATTATTATTATTATTATTATTATTCAGTAGTTTTATTTTTATAGCGTGCTTTCACTTCACTACCGAGCGCAGCTCTGTGTGCCTTGGTATGTGCTGTGATTTGTTGTGATCCTCTGATGGTTATTGTATGGAAAGTTTCTGCGTAGGATGTGTGCAGTGCCTATATTGCAATTTTCTGTATGTTATATTGTTTGTAAGTCCTGGGTTTTTGTTATGTATTTGTCTGAATATTTTTTATCATGCCAATGCACCTACTATGATAGGAATTGTTCTGTTTTCAGATTCCACATTCTAGTTACCTCTATTTCCAGGTCTTTGTATTTTGAGAGTTTCTCCATTTTTCTTCTTCTATATTATATTATTATTATTATTATTATTATTATTATTATTATACTATTCTCATTTGACTCGGTTTCTGTTTTATTCCTGTAGACTTTATGTGGGTAGCGGGTTACAATCTCTAACCTTAGGTATCTACAGTCTTTCGACAGTCTTTCAAATGTTTACTTCTCTCTTGATAATCTCTTCTGTCCCTAAGACGTAAATTTGCTACAGATGCTCCACAGGACATTCTATTCCAATCTCCTTCCATCATTTATCTATATCTTAGCTTACAATTCCCAAGGCACCAGTTACTACAGACACTGGCGGCAGGCTGGCAGAAACGTTAGCACGCCGAGCGAAATGCTTAGCGGTATTTCGTCTGCTTTACGTTCTGAGTTCAAATTCCGCCGAGGTCGACTTTACCTTTCATCCTTTCGGGTCGATAAATTAAGTACCAGTTACGCACTGGGTCGATATATCGACTTAATACTATGTCTGTCCTTGTTTGTCCCCTCTGTGTTTAGCCCCTTGTGGGTAATAGAGAAATAGGTATTTCGTCTGCCGTTACGTTCTGAGTTCAGATTCCGCCGAGGTGAACTTTGTTTTTCATCCTTTGGGGGTCGATGAATTAAGTCTCGATTGGCCTCCTCCCCCAAAATTTCGGGTCTTATGCCTAAAGTAGAAAAGACTATAGATATTGTTGTTTTACTTCTCAGAACGTTATAATAATAATAATTATTATTATTATTATCATTACTACTACTACGACTGCTACTACTATTACTACTATCATTATTCACCGCTGAATACATAACCACCAGGAACCTGTTACTGGTTTTCTACTGTTGTGTAGCCCCTCTAGGGCCCACCAAATAAGTTCGGTGGGCGTTTAATTCAATTGAAACAAACACAACTCAACAAGATGGTTGAGCGCGTTTTGAAAGAGTTGAGAAAAAAAGAAAAAAAACCTCTCCCATGAATTTGGTGACTACTGAAGATTTCCCTCCTTCTTCCCCCCCCCGTTACTGGCAACAATACAGGGAGAAGGAGAGGAAGAAAATCGAGACAGTTACAGTACAAAGTCCACCTTGTAGTAACAGTAGTAGTAACAGTAATAGCAATAGTGGTAGTAGTGACAACAGCAGCAGCCGCAGGAGGCGCAATGGCCCAGTGGTTAGGGCAGCGGACTCGCGGTCGGAGGATCGCGGGTTCGATTCCCAGACCGGGCGTTGTGTGTGTTTATTGAGCGAAAACACCTAAAGTTCAACGAGGCTCGGGCAGGGGCTGGTGGTGACACCTGTTGTACTCTTTCGCTCCAACTTTCTCTCACTCTTTCTTCCTGTTTCTTATCCCCGACTTCCTACACAACCGCTGAGCCTGGATGCACATTCATCCATCCGTCGATGCTCTCATTGTCGGGGGTTGACCTGCTTTCTCTTCTGCGGGTCTTACGAATAGCAAAGGACCACGTTTCGGACTTCTCCCAAGGACGAAGACCGCTTCGCTCAACAAACAAATAAGAAGCAGCCGCAAGAGTGATAGCAGAAATGGTAGTAATAGAAGTAGTAGTAGTAGTAGTAGTAGTAGTAGTAGTAGTAGTAGTAGTAGTAGTAGTAGTAGCAGCAGCAGCAGCAGCAACAACAAGAACAACAACGAAAGAGAGAGCAACTACAGCGGCAGTAGCGATAACAACAACAGCAACAACGATAGCAAAAGTGACACCAGCAACAACATCAAAACCAGTACCAACAACATCGACGTGAACAACGACAACAACAATAACGGCAGCAGCAGTAACAACTGCAACAACATCAACGAGAACATATCCAACAGCAAAAGCACGTTCGCGGCAGCAGCAGCAGCGAAAAGAAACAACGCTTTACTGTAGACCTCACAAATAGGGACGAAATGCTAACGCAGGCATGGAAACGAATTAAACAAGAAAAGACACGGGCCATTCTAACTATTCCGTCAGAGGCAGCTGAAGCAGTAGAGAGAAGAACGCTGCTTTTCAGATGCATCTCAACAGAGACAAAAAGAACGGCTTTAATAGCACAAGTAGATACTGAAGAGGCGCTGAGGTGCATCAGAGATGACATAGAGTACATAGCAAGGGGGAAATAAAACAGCATCATTTCGGTACTGTTTAAGTCAGAAGATCTCGCTACGAACATTCAGTGAGTCCTTGCAAAACCAGCAAAGTCATTATGTATCCCTCCCACCAGGTGAAATGTACAGCACGTGTCCGCATTCTTAGGATCCCACCAGGACTTGATATTTGGTGGCTTCTGGTATGCGTAATCGTGGAGGGGACGGATACTGTCCCGATAGAAGTAACAAGAACTGCCAGAGAGGACTGGTCCTATCTAGGATTTTCACTAGGAAAATAAATAGTAATAGTTTAGGATGTCCAGCCAAAATGGAGCGCCTTCTCTTCAAATTCTTGTGGAGGGGACAGGTTCCATTGGTGAGGTGGTCTATCTGCTCCCAACACCCTCTACGTGGAGGGCTGCGCATGCCGTGGCTAATGATGCGCAGACATGCACAGAGATTGCGGCATCTCCAGATATTCTGCCTAAACGGTGAACAGGTGTTGTCGCCGTTTGCCAAACAGGCTTTTCCCCAGCTCGTCTCCTTGACTGAGCTGCAGTCCCGGGTCAAGAAGAGACCGAACTAGGGTGACTGGCATCTGGAAGATTGCCAGGCACACGCTGCCTTCTATCAGTCGGGCAATGCGATTAATGGAACATCCACTCTTGAGTTCTATAGAGGGTTAGTGGAGGAAAAGTGCGATGACGCACTTGAAGAGACGTTAGGCGTTGACGAAGTCGAACTGACCAATCTGTTCAGGAGACTTTCGAGCCGGGGACGATGGATAACTTCCAGAAATCACTAGCTTAGCAGTGCTACCGGGATTAAGGGCACTGCCGTTTCGCGATAAACTCTACAGGCACGGAAGTGCTGTCAGACGGACCTGCCGGAGATGCGCGTTGAGCGACGAAACCGTTCTTCACGCACTTGTCCAGTGTCTTGCATTACAGATTTGTGGAGTTATGTTGGATGGATCCGGCTATCAGCTGAGTCCATAATGAAAGTCGATCCGCCGCCTTCCATTGGTCCAGAAGGGCAGGAAATTTTCCTCTCTCTGATAGCAGTAGCGAAAGAGGTTGTATGGTGGATCAGGTTGAAAAACTTGAAGATAGACACTTTTCTCTTCGGCCAATCCCTCATCAACTTTTTTCAAAATTCACTTGGAACGGAAGATGAGGGAAGAGAGGGGAGAGTTGCCTCCCAGTACATTTGCCAAATGGTGGTTGAATGTAGCGAAAATGGCCCGTGTGAGTGGACCTACTCTAATAACGCGCCTGTAGGCTAGTGAATTTGAGAGGGAGAAAGGTGCCCTTCCCGGATGCCCTCGATGCGTCGAGTGGCCCAGGATTAGTGGGGTACCTGAGCCAACACCAGGTACTTTCATTGTGATATTTTTTGTTTGATATTATTGTTATTGTTTTAATTGTGTACCTGTTGTGTAAAATCCCCACTGTCCATGTCTACTGTATTGTCCCCTATATGTCGGCCCTAGTAGCCAATAAATGAAATAATAATAATAATAATAATAATAATAATAATATAATAATAATAATAATAATAATAATAATAAATTCTTTTATTGGCCACAAGGGCTGACAAAAATCAATTATCACATAAATGGACAAAACAGGACGAATGGTTACAAAGGGTTTTGTCCGTTTGTAAAATCGAGTAAAAAACAGTTTAACAACGAAATATTATAACAATGAAAATCTCCCAAAAGGGGGAGGCGTCACGAAAGGTTCCTGGTGGAAAAAACCCATAAAAACCAACGGGAGCTTGGTCAAAAAAAAAGGGGGGGGAGAGCCCCTTTCTCCTTTTATATTAACTTTTTAAATCACAGGTGTAATCTCAGAATGGAATTAGTAGCATGAAAGCGGTCAGCTGGCAGAATCGTTAGCATGCCGGGCGAAATGCTTAGCAGTATTTCGTCTGCCGCTACGTTCCGAGTTCAAATTCCGCCTAGGTCAACTTTGCCTTTCATCCTTTCGGGGTCGATTAAATAAGTACCAGTTACGCACTGGGGTCGATATAATCGACTTAATCCGTTCGTCTGTCTTTGTTTGTCCTCTCTGTGTTTAGCCCCTTGTGGGTAATAAAGAAATAGGCATTTCATCCGTCTATACGTTCTGAATTCAATTTCGACTTTTATTATTTATCCTTTCAGGTCGATAAAATAAGTACCAGTTAAAGACTGGGGTTCCCGGAAACATCTGGCCTTGTATCGAAATTTGAAACTACTGTTACTCATTCTGATAGAGCGACTGGTTAGAGTATGCTAGGTATGAAACATCTCACGTTTTTCGTACAGCGATATTGTATGACCTTTAAAGCGGAGAAGGCGGCGGTTGTTGATTTGACCTTTTAGTTCTTGGAAAGCATTCATTCATTCATCAGCAGTTATAATGTATTCATAATTATTCAGGTCACCACTAGTAATTAAGTATGAAACCTCTGAGTGTGTATGTGTGTGTTTGTGTGTACGTGTGCATGTGTTGGGTTTGTGGGGTGTTTATGTGCGTGGGATGGGTGTGCAGGTGCGTATGACTGTATGTATATATGTATGTATGTATGTATGTGTGTGCGTGTGTGGGTATGTATGTGTGTGTGTGTGTTCGTGCGTACCTATGAGTGGTTATGAATGTATGAGTGTATGTACGTGTGTGTATGTATGTGTGTGTGCGTGTTTGTGTGTATATATATGGGTATGAATGACTATGTGTGTCTATGAATGTATGTGTGTATGTATGTGCTTGTGTTCGTGTGTATATATATATATATATATATATATATATGTGTGTGTGTGTGTGTGTGTGCGTGTGTGGATATGTAGGAATGTGCGTGTGTGTTTTATACACATTCGTATGTGTTCGTGCGTACGGTTAAGTTTGTATGTATGCGTGTGTATGTTTGTATACATACATACACACACACACACACACACATATATATATATGTATGTGTATGTGTTTGTGTGTTTGTATGTCCGTGTGTGTGTGTGTCCCTGTGTTCGTATGCGTTTGTGGGAGAATTAATGAGTTTATATATATTCTTTTAATGTATGTATGCTCATGTGTAAGTGTGCACGCGCATGTATGTACACACACACAAGCAGTCATATATATATATATACACACACACACACACACACACCATATATATATATATATATATTATATATATATATATATATATATATATATATATATAATATATATATTATATATATATCTGTATGTATATACATACATATAAATGCATACACACATATATTTGTCTTCGTGCATTAAGCGTTGGCATTACAACCATCTACTTAATAATAATAATAATAATAATAATAATAATAATAATAATAATAATAATAACCTAGTTTTCCAGATGCAACACTTCTCAATAGAATAGGTCAGACTTAAGCTAAAATCAATATTGTGACACAATGAATCTGTTTGACATATTGTGACTGTGCCCCAATTTTTAAATATATCTTTTATCGGTGAAAGCTACACATATTTTGGAGAGAGAACGATCCTATAACTGGCTATAGTGTTAATGTCTGTGTATATTCAAACTATATTATTTGCAGAACTGTATGTCATTTCTATCTTAATATTTTCTGTAATAACCAAAACATAAGGCTGAGCGAAAGTGACCAATGTGTGTGTGTGTGTGTGTGTGTGTGTGTGTGCACGACTATTGAAGTCATTAAAATTACCTGAAGACTCACAAATGGACATTCATAAAAAGGCCCACAATTCTACTGTCACCGGAAGTCACACAATTCTACATTCACCGGAAGTCCCACAATTCTACATTCACCGGAAGTCCTACAATTATATATTCACCGGAAGTCCCACAATTATATATTCACCGGATGTCCCACAATTCAACACTCATAAAAAGGTGCACATTTCAGTTACCGGAAGAATCCCACACTTCAACATTTATAATAAGACCTACAACTCAGTCACCGGAAGTCCTACAGTTCAGTCACCGGAAGTCCCATAGTTCAGTCACCAGACGCACTGCAATTCAGCATTTACAAAAAGAAAGTCACCGGAAGTACTATAGTTCAGTCACTAGAAGCTCTACAGAACAATCACCGGATGTCCCACTAACCGACATTCTCAAAATGATCTATAATTTAGTCACCGGAAGTCCCACAATTCAGTTTTCGCAAGATCCAAAGCTCTAGAATCCCCACAGTTCAGTCACCGGAAGTCTTACATTTCAACAATCACCGGAAGTTTCATAATTCAACATTCACAAGACGACCCATAATTCAACGGTCACGAGAAGACCAACTATTTCAGTTAATAAATGCAACGTTTCAATGTTTTTTACATTGTCAGAACGGTTTATTTCATAGAATAGTTGTTTCTACATCTACTCGTGTCTTTTTCTGCTTTATCCTGTGAAATAGGGAGCGATGGAACGTAGGTAAACAGCTTCCCGATGTCCCTTCTTAACACCAAGCATTCATCTGTTTAGTAGGGAGCAGTGGAACCTGGTTTTTGATAGGCGAGCAAAATGGATTAAGCAGAGTTATTTTGAAAGCACGGTATTTATTCTATTGGTCTGTTTCGCTGGAATGCTAACTTGCGGAGACGTTAATAAACCAACACCGGTTGTCAAGCGGTGGTGGGCAGGATTAACATGGTCACATAGACACGCACACAGAAGTATGTGTGCGTGAATGTGTGCGTGTGTACGAGCTCGTGCGTGTGTGTGTATTGTGCCTCCAGACGACTTCGAAATGTCCTGAAACTCTTCTGCTGGCGAATGCTGCAGTTATTGCCTTCAGTTCATCTTTGGTGTTACAAGGAGTTTTGTTGGTCTCTCACTCAACTGCACCCCACACATAATCAAGGGGGTTGGAATCTGGGGAGTTAGATGGGCAGATGTTAGGGGTGATGTTGCAGAAATTGTCTGAAAGCTATGACTGGGTTCTCCTGCTTGTATGGCATGGTGTAGAGTCCTGTTGCCAGACACGGGGTCTTCCAGCAGCTACCCTCTTGACCCAGGGCAGCACTACCCCCTCTAGACACTTGATGTAGGCCTTCGTGTTGAATCTGAGGCTGTGTGGTGAGATGAATTGAGGCATAACGTTACCATCACTAGTGATCATTCCAAACACCATGATGTTGACTGAATGTTTGATTTTTATCACTCTCCGTACATGTTTTGGGGACACGGTGTTCCCCATCTGACCCTGGCAGAAATGTTTCTTGTCTGAGAAAAACCAAAACATGTTTGGTTGGAGGGGATGCTTCAGTTTGTTTAAAAGCTTCATAGCGTGGTCTTTCCTCTTGTTCTTGATGGCTTGAGATAAATATTGGCCCTTTCTCATCTTCTGTACCTGCCTGATAAGAAACTCAGTCACAACCCATGTCCCTGGCAATGGACCTGATTGACTTGTGGGGATCGTTGTCAATCATGGCCTGGATCTCACCAAACAATTCAGGAGTTCTTTTCTTATCAGAATGATCAGAGTGAGTTTTCTGAGCAGCCGTACTTCAGTAATCACCATTAGACTCATCCAACTCTTTCTGAATCCTCTGCACTCTCCTCAGATTGACATCCAAACACTCTGAAATGTTCATATTGGAACTTTTGGTGCGAATGCCAACCAGTGCAGCATGTCGCTCCCAAATTTCTGGCAGAGTGAATTGCGTCATGGTGCTATTTTCCTCACGGACGGTGCCCAATTGACCCTGCTATACCGTGTAGTCGACAAACTCAAAAACAAAAAATGCGCATGCGCGAAATTAAAACTGTAAAATGTTGACAGTTTACACATCGCGCTCTGTATATGTATGTATGTGTGTGTGTGTGTGTGTGTGTGTATGTATGTATGTATGATGTGAGGGCGCGTGGCTTAGTGGTTAGGGCATTCGGCTCATGATCGTAAGGTTGTGAGTTCGATTCCCGGCGACGCGTTGTGTCCTTGAGCAAGACACTTTATTTCACGTTGCTCCAGTCCACTCAGCTGGCAAAAATGAGTTGTACTTGTATTTCAAAGGGTCAGCCTTGTCACTCTCTGTGTCACGCTGATTATCCCCGAGAACTACGTTAAGGGTACACGTGTCTGTGGAATGCTCAGCCATTGCACGTTAATTTCACGAGCAAGCTGTTCCGTTGATCGTATCAGCTGGGACCCTCGTCGTCGTAACCGGCGGAGTCTTTATGAATGTATGTATGTATGTATGTATGTTTGTATTTTGTATTATGTGAGGGCGCGTGGCTTAGTGGTTAGGGCATTCGGCTCATGATCGTAAGGTTGTGAGTTCGATTCCCGGCGACGCGTTGTGTCCTTGAGCAAGACACTTTATTTCACGTTGCTCCAGTCCACTCAGCTGGCAAAAATGAGTTGTACTTGTATTTCAAAGGGTCAGCCTTGTCACTCTCTGTGTCACGCTGATTATCCCCGAGAACTACGTTAAGGGTACACGTGTCTGTGGAATGCTCAGCCATTTGCACGTTAATTTCACGAGCAAGCTGTTCCGTTGATCGTATCAGCTGGGACCCTCGTCGTCGTAACCGGCGGAGTCTTTATGTATGTATGTATGTATGTATGTATGTATGTATGTATGTATACGACGAGATTCCACACAACATTTTTTATCTATCAACCCCTTTGATTACTATCTTATTTTGGTTGACCCCCATAGCCATTCGGTGTTTAAAATATTGTTTTATAGAAACTTATTTCAAAATTCCTATTTTATTTTTCACATGTCAACTTGTGTAAGTTGAACTATGTAAAATGTCAGAGAAAGAAACCTGGTTGTTTCTTGCCTATACAGACCAATACATACCTCTGAAGCAAAATCGTCTCAGGAGCTTTTAAAATATTATTGTGGATCCTCAATAATACTGTTTTGTTGCATGTACCATCCAAAATTTTATACGAACCCCTGATTTAGAGACTAAATACTTTTACTACGAGAAGTTAACATCTCTATGTGAACTTTTGCCCCCTCGCTCTTATTTTGTGAAAAATGCTTTAGCACATTCAACACCGCTGATAATTAGGTTACCCAATTAACAAAATCAACTAATTCTAGGAAGACTTCCAAGCATTTAATACGAAATTATTTCTCAATTTCTTTTATTACTCACTACGGATATGTGCTAAGTGGTTAGAATGTTGGACTTATGATCGTAAGATTGTGGTTTCGATTCCTGGACCGGGTGAGGCGTTGGGTTCTTAAACTAAACACTTCATTTCGCGTTGCTCGAGTTCAGTCAGCTGGTAAAAAAAAAACGAGTAACCCTACGATGGACTAGCGTCCCATCCAGGAGGGAATATTTTTAAGCTAGAGAAATCAGGAAACCGACTCTGTGTTTGTTAAAAGCGTAATGTGGACTAACCAAGCTTACTTACTACAAATGTTTCCCTTCTTTTTGTCAGTCTGCCTCAGGCCCACCGTATTTTTTGTGCATTCGTAATTTACACAGAATGCACCGTCTAAGATTCCTAGCTGCTCTTTTCCCCGCATATGGTTCATGGCTAATTCTCTGATGGCACGAATCATATCTTCTAGCAAGAAATATTTGTTATAGATCCCTTTTCTTTGAGGTCTGTCGACTCTAGGCGTTGCTCCTACATTTGGAATTTTTCTAAATCTTCGAAAGCTTCAGCTGCAAGAACTAGGCAACCGGTAATATCAATACAAGGGTTCCCATCGATAACTAGTCGCCAATTCTTCTATTATCGCCTGACTTCTTGCAACAAATGGCGGGGTGTGGGACGTTGAGAACAGAGCCATAATGGACACCAGCCTTTCCGCTAAATTCTTCGTTCAACTCATTACAGGCACGCCTTGCTGACGGATTTCTGTACATGGTTTGCACGGCTTTCATATGTAATTGGTTTTCAACGAATGCAAGGCATAATGGCTTGTCCTTAATTAAGGACTTTGCTTGTTGTTGACTCACGAGACACTCAGCATCAGTGTTGCTTCGTTCTGTCACAAGCCTCAAAGACTTGTCATCGAAGCTCTCAACGTTGTCCCAATTCGTTCGTTCTTCTACATCAGAGGATCAACTCGTCCACGCAATCATTAAAAGCAGTCCATTCTACTGTAGGTTGTTAGATTCACGATCATGTGGCCATGCGTTCGATTCTCGGTCTGTTCGGCGCGTTGTGTCCTTCAGCAATGCACTTAATTTCACGTTACTCCAGTCCAACCAGCTGAAAATAGAGCACCAGCGGCAGAAATATGTCAACCCTGCGATGGATTGGCTTCTGTTTAGGTGTCTGTACTCTTAATCACCCAAATGCCTTGAAAATCCAATGAAGCTCCCGTTTACCGACTCTTATTTGGATCCAGACTTACTTACACACCACATGCAACTCCTAGCTGCCCACTTTCTTGCAGACTGAGCGCGGCAGCAGCCCCTACGGTGGTATGGTCTTTTCTTCATTCCAATTAACAAAATAATAATAATAATAATAATAATAATAATAATAATAATAATTTTTTTTTTGGCCACAAGGGCTGACAAAAATAAATTATCACATAAAGGGACAAAACAGGACGAATGGTTACAAAGGTTTTTCCGTTTGTAAAATCGAGTAAAAACACTTCAACAACGAAAGATTATAACAATGAAAATCTCCCAAAAGGGGGAGGCGTTACGAAAGGTTCCTGGTGGAAAAAGTCTTGGCTAAGATTACTTTGATGCCTGATAATTAGAGTTTATGCTTCCAAATATGGAATCTCCCCTCTAAATCTTCGATAGATTTAGCCTTAAGAGCTAGGTCATCAGCATAGAAGACTTCCCACAGATAGCTGGTCTTAAACATCTGTTATGGCCTGGAAAACTGTAACAAACAGGTGGGTGCAGAAAACCTAGCCCTGGTGGACACCTACCCGTATGTTAAATTGTCCATAGGACCGATTGTTAACTCACTTCATGCAAAGTACTTCTGTACATGACATGCAAAGCTCCCCAGAAACCATTTATCTATATCTTTCCTCAGTAGCCATACTCTCTTTACTCTTTTTACTTGCTTCAGTCACTTCACAGTGGCCATGCTGGAGCACCACCTTTAGTCGAGCAAATCGACCCCAAGATTTATTCTTTGTAAGCCTAGTACTTATTCTATCGGTCTCTTTTGCCGAACCGCTAAGTTACGGGGACGTAAACACACCAGCATCGGTTGTCAAGTGATATTGAGGGGAACAAACACAGACACACAAACATACACACACACGTGTACACACACACACACAAGCGCGCGCACGCGCGCGCGCATACACACACACATATATATACGACTGGTTTCTTTCAGTTTCCGCCTACCAAATCCACTCACAATGCTTTGGTCGGTTCGAGGCTATAGTAGAAGAC
>NW_021836576.1:17500-23678 GCF_006345805.1 Octopus sinensis | reverse complement strand
TAGGGAGATGGAATGTGTAGAAGTGCCATGATCGCTGTAATAATATAGGAAATGGAAACTAGAATAAAAGTGTAACTGTTGAGGCGTTGAAGGAGGCGTTAGAGGGTAACTAAGAGAGCGATGATCTGAGGGGTGTGTGAAATGTAGGATGGGGGAAGATGTGTAATATAAGCGTGATAGAACAAGGGATACTCGTAAGAAAAACCGAGCTAAAGTGATTTGGGTGTGTTTGTAGGTTGTATCAAATTAACTAATTATTAAAAAGGCAGAACAAAGAGAATGGGTAAATTATACAATCAAATAAGAATTTTGATTAAATAGAACATGTTTCTGAGGTCTGTATATATGGTCGTGACTTGCAAATCAAACGGGACAGTAAGATGTAATAGGGAATTGTGAAATGAACAACAGGGGCTCGTGTTTGGAGCGGAAATCAGTGGTGAGAGAAAGAAATGTTACAGGTGATGTCAAAGAGCAAAGCGTCAACATGCGTCAATATACATTTCTCATGTGACTCCCATTCAGTGCTCTGATGTTTGTACTGTGTATCTTCATAGACAAATACAATCCGCTGCAAGCATAACAGGAGAAAACCTCGTGAAAGCAACCTAAGGAAACATAGACTGGCTTGTTATAAATTTATTCGTATTAGTAGAGGACAAAATGATAAGAAGGAGAATCAAGTGCATGTATCAAAGATAAGAATGTATTTAGCAGCGTCAGACAATCCGGGAGACTTAGTAACAAGAACGTAGGATGTTCTACCCTTTAATATAAAGGGAAAGACAATTCCGGGGTCTTTACATCGTGCAATAAACATGCAGACGCATTTAATTCTAAACAAAAGAAACGATTAGACCACGTCGTAACAGTCGTAGAACGAATGTTGTATATATTTCTTACGGCTTTTTGCTGAGTTCAAATCCTGTTTGGATCAAATTTACCTTCCAAAATTTCTTGGGTCGATAAAAAAGGATCCAGGGCTGGGATTTGGTGTAACTTTTAAAGGTTTCATTTGGACAACATCTTTGACTCCAAGCAGCAACACTTGAAATAACATTGTTTTGATGGTACCCAACATTGGAACACGCCGGCCACCTTTCAGCTTGAATAAATATAGGGGTAGCTCATAGAGAAGATTAGCGTTTGATTCTATATAATTATACACAGGTCGCCGTTAATGTAAGCAGTTTTGATTCTTTCTGAGCTGGGTAGAATTTTTGTGAGTTTTATTTTTGTTACAGTATATTCTGCCCAGCTCTGGAGCATTTTCGCTTATGCTTGGCGGTGAATTTGTTGCTTGTTTAGTAAGCAAAAGTGTGTGTGGCTTGTTGACGGTGGGCTTCTTTGAACAGCCGGAGCACCAAGCCGGAACGTTTTGAAGTGAATTGTTGTTTCTCTACAATGGAGAAAAAATTTGAAGAAAGATTATTGTTCTTTTCAAACCAACTAAGAGATTTTGAAAATTATGGATTTGAAGAAGAGATTAATTTTTTTTTTTTTTTTGCTTAGTTACAAGCAAGAATTGAATTTTACCATCAAATTGAGAGCTGCAACGAAGCCGGGATCGAATAGGGCCGGAGTACCATTGTGACCTGAAATTTTTTTTCAGCCTGGAACTATATATTTTTATTTACTCTTTGTGAACTGTTGTTTTTTCCTTTCTCTTTCTTTTATGAACTATTTTGATACGAACTATTATTTTCATTTCTTCTGCCTTTATTGAACAGTTTTTTCTATTTTTCCTGTGTTTAGAATTTTTTGTTGTTTTACGTCTATTTTATGTGGACATTTTGTTCCCATGGGAGAGAATATTAAGTAAAATAAGGCCACCGCTTTCGAGTGGGAAAGCGAAATCTGAAATCGTCGCTCGAACCAGGCTCACGCTTTCAACGTCAGCTATGCTCCTCTATATTTCCCGTTCACATTGACCAATATATTTTATGTTTGATCATTCAACACTAACATTTTATCACACAAATAGAATGTGTAAGGTTCTTGGGTGCTGAACCTCGTTCTCTGAATAAACTTTTCTAATGAAATAAAGAGTATTGCTGATTGCAGTAAAGATATGTTAAAAGTTCTTCATTTCCTTTTTATCTTTTAGAATTTCATTTTAGTTTTAATTCACTTTTATATATATCATTTTTCGTACACTGTTCCTAAAATACATGAAGTTAAATAGAATATATATATATAGGTGTATGTGCGCGCTCCTATGTGCGTGCACGCGTACGTTACTACATATATTATATATAAGTAGGTACTCATACTTAGATACAGATGTGCGCTTATATATATATATATATATATGTGTATGTGTGTATGCATATATACGTTTATGCACGTATGTATGTGTATATGTATATGTATATACATACACATATATATATATATATGTGTGTGTGTGTGTGTGTGTGTATGTATGTATGTATGTATGTATATATGTAGACATGTACATAGACACACATATATATATATGTGTGTATATATATTAATGAATATGAATTCAAGTAAACATATATAAAAGTATGTGAACGTATATATACTATTATACATGTGTGTTGTATGTGTATGCATGTGTGTGCATGCGTGCGAGAATGTAAAATATCACAATGTCACACACACATACACACACACACACACACACACACACACATATATATATATATATATATTATATATATACATATATATATATATCCATAGCAGCAGCTAGACAGATAGTTATAAAGTAAATAAAAACTAATGGAAGAAAAAAAACAATAATAATCGTAAAAACAACAATAAAATAATAATGATAACCATAATAATAATAGTAATAATGATCGTAATAATAATAATAATAACAATAAATAATATAATAAAATAAAATAATATAATAAAAATAATAATAATAATAATTAATAATAATAATAATAATAATAATAATAATAACAAAATTAACAACAGCAATAATAATGAGAATGGTAACAATAATAATAATAATAATAATGATGATAATAATAGTCGTAAAAATAGCCATAAAATATATAAAAAAGTTTATCTTAGTTCTATCAGTAAATTTAAACACATCTGTTTTAATATTTATTCATGCGGAGATATAAAGATCAAAGATACGCAACACAATGATCGTTTGTTCTTTAATGTTTCGCTTGTCTATCTATTTTACTGAGAATTTGACAATGCCTCCAACAATGCCGGTTCATGCCTATCTACACACGTTTATATATGTATACAAACCGTACATACGTGGATACAGTAAACACATATATAAATA
The DNA here is from genome assembly GCF_006345805.1 of Octopus sinensis. Classification (NCBI taxonomy): domain Eukaryota; kingdom Metazoa; phylum Mollusca; class Cephalopoda; order Octopoda; family Octopodidae; genus Octopus; species Octopus sinensis. Next base: position 20,398 of record NW_021836576.1, on the reverse strand, counting down.
TATCAATATATGGATAAGATATATAAAGATATAGGGATCGATACATATGAATATATATAATATATATATATATATATATATATATATATACATACATATATATATGCAAATGTATATATATATATATATAATATATATATATATACATATACCATACATAGATATATATATATATATATATGTATATATATATATATATATATATATGTACGTATGTATATGTATATATATATATATCTATATATATATATATATATACATTTGCATATATATATGTATGTAATATATATATATATAATGAATATACATATAGATTTTATTATACATACTCCCACATGTATACACGCGCATTGATATACATATATATGTATATATACATACATATATATAGGTATATATATATAATATATATATATGCACGCACACATACATATTCTGCCTTCCCTCATAAATTCGTATATCTGAAAATAAATTGATGTCTATAATATACACAGACACACAACATGCACTCTTTCTGTCTCTGTCACACACACATATACACACATACACACACACACATGTTTGTGTGGATGTATAAATGCACATATATTTACATATACATATGCATATGCCTACATATATATATATATATGTGTTTGTGTGTGTGTTGTGCGTGTATACATATGCATATCCGTATATATTTCTATCTATATAGATAGGTATCTATTTCTTTCATATAAAAAAAAATTTTGTTATATAAGATAAATTTTGAAGGAATGTTTGGTAAAATTAAATTAAAACAATTTCATCACTCTATTATCTATGGCTTGATTAATTGTTCGACAGTAATCGATAGACATTAATGTGACTCCAGAGTATGGTTATGAATATTTTCATAATTCTCTTCCTGATGAGGCCTAACGTTAATTTAAATTTAAATAGAATTTAGTGATATCGCTAGCCTCACACTTTGTTTCAATGAACAAAGTGAATACGTATGTGTGTGCGTGTATATGTACACACATATATATATATATATGTTTGTGTGTGTATGTATATACAATCATACACACATATATATGCGTATATATGTGTGTATATGTGTGTATGAGTGTATATGCGTATATATGTGTGTATGAGTGTGTGCGTGCGTGAGCTTGATATTGAAATATACAAATACACATTGATAGATAATTAGAAAGATATAGATAAGTTGATAGATTGGCACAAATACAGGCTAACATAAAAATGTTGGTATATGTATATATATATAAATATATATATAGATAGATAGATAGATACAAATATATATATATACTTCTCTGTGTGTATATGAGTATATATATATGTATATATATATACACGTATGTATGTATGTATGTATGTATGTATGTATGTATGTATGTATGTATGTATGTATGTATATGAGAGATGATAAAATATGGAAGGAATACGAATGTAGCATTCTATAGGTACAGTTTTATTGTATAGGCCTGTGTCCTAAACTCTGTGCCTCCCGAAACGTGCCAGACAACACGTGTGACACCATTCTACATGCATGAAAACTTAAGCAATATGTGGCCGAGTATCACGTTATAACATGCAATCATACACTAAACACACTCGCACATTCATACACATATATATGTGTGCACGTGCTGGTGTGTATCTAGGCGCGTTCTGGCCTGTGGCCCCCTCGTTACTGTTTTGCATTTTTTAGCAAGATTCTTCATTTCACATTTTACCATTCCACCAAGGTGTAAATGGATCGATATCAATGAAAATTTACAATGAATACGAGGAATCGCATTGTGATCAACGGTGTATAACAGCATTCGATAGTCTGGTCGATACAGTGATCCAGGGATATATATTTACATACACAGTCATTCTTACACACCCACGCACACAAACACATATACACACGCATGTACACATATGTATGTATAGTAATTTGCTTACCATGAGTATTTAACTGTTTAGTCTCATATTTAATGTATGCAAAGAATTATATATATGCACAGAAATAACTTTTATAAATGAATAATTAAAAATTCATATGAACATCAATGTGAGGTTATAAACAAAATCTTTCTGAGTCTTTCAACAGAAGCAACTGAGAAATCTAGCATTTCTGACGAATACTTTAGTTCTCTGTGCCAGAACAGATTTTGGTCACAAGGCTACACCGAGATCTGATAATTGATAGACCGGGCAGTACATAAAGTGCAACGTCACAATCAAAGATATACTTTTATACCTTGAGATGCAGATAAACTACTCACAATTGAGAATGAGAAGCCTAGATGTTAATATCATAATATATATCCGACTTTAGCGATCGTACGCCCACGAAATTGGTCATTTTATACCAGGATTACAATTACGTTTCGTTGGAAAATTACAAGAGGATTCTCATACGATCCTGAGATTTTTGTGTAAATATATACTTCCAAACACTCGGAAACAGTTCAGCATGTAATGTCGAATCTCCAAACAGATAATTCCATGAAGTATCCCGCCAAACGTATATTTCATGCTAGTTATGCGTTGCTGAAAAATCATACCTATAAAACATTCATATATATATATATATTATATATATATATATATATAATATATATATATATAATATAATATATATATATATATATATGTATATCAATATATATATATACTCTTTACTCTTTTACTCTCTTACTTGTTTCAGTCCATTTGACTGCGGCCTGCTGGAGCACCGCCTTTAGTCGAGCAAATCGAGCCCGGAACTTTGTAAGCCCCGTACTTATTCTATCGTCTCTTTTTTGCCGAACCGCTAAGTGAGGGGGACGTAAACACACCAGCATCGGTTGTCAAGCAATGCTAGAGGGACAAACACAGACACACAAACACACACACATATATACGACAGGCTTCTTT
>NW_021836576.1:0-10000 GCF_006345805.1 Octopus sinensis | reverse complement strand
CAGACGAGTGCAAAGGCACCTACCAACACACGTACAGACATATACATACATACATACATATATATATATAATATATATATATATATAATATATATATATATTAGTATACATATATATAAAGATGTATATGTATGTATGTATGTATGTATGTAGAGAGAGAGGGGGAAGGGAGGGAGAGACAGAGACTGACAGATAGACAGAGAGACAGACAGGCGGATAAACGGCAGTTTTCGACATAGTCTCCATTCACCAGATTAAGTCACTCGACATTGGTCGTGGTTGTAAAAGAAACGATTTCCCAAGGCCACGCACTAAGGGACTGAACCACAAACCATTTGGTTTCAAATTAACTCCTTTAACCATGCAGCTATGCCGGTGCAAACGATTAGATAGAGTAAAATATGTAGGTCAGGTTAAGCAACGTCCAGAGAGAAGCTTTTATGCTATAGCTTTAATTCTAAGTAAGGCGCGGAAGTTGCAGAATCTTTAAAACACAAGACTAAATGCTTGGGGGTATTTCACCCGTTGCTACGTTCTGATTTCAAATTCCACCGACGTTAACATTGCCTTTAACTTTTCGAGGTGGATTAAGTACCAGTTACGCACTGGAGTCGATGTAACCGATTTAATTCCTTCTTCCAAACTTGAGGACTTATGCATCCTGTAAAAAGGACTTAGACCTGTGGCCAATAATTTTATTATTTGACCTTGTGGCAATAAAAAATATTTATTATTATTATTGTTGTATTATTATTATTATTATTATATTATTATTATTATATATTATTATTATTGTTATTATTATTATTATATATTAATTATCAGTAGTTTTATTTTTATAGCGTGCTTTCACTTCACTACCGAGAACAGTTCTGTGTGCCTTGGGTATGTACTGTGGTTTGCTGTGTTGCTCTTATCGTTACTGTATTGAAAGTTTTCTGCGTAGGATGTGTGCAGTGCCTAGTAGTGAAATTTTCTGTATGTTTTATGTGTTTGTATGTAAGTCCTGGTGTTTTTGTTATGTATTTGTCTGAATATTTTTTTATCATGCCTAATGCACCTACTATGATAGGAATTGTTTCTGTTTTCAGATTCCACATTCTAGTTACCTCTATTTCCAGGTCTTTGTATTTTGAGAGTTTCTCCATTTCTTTTAGAGACACGTTGTCATCTGCTGCTATTGATACATCAATTAGAAAGCATTTTTCTTCTTCATGATCTCTGACAACTATTGGCCTTCATTTCTCTATCTGTGTGTATTGGCATATCCCAGAGTATGGTTGCTTTCTCGTTTTCTGTGACCTTTTCTGGTGTGTGCCTATACCATCTTTTTTCTGTTGTTATTCCATAATGTTGGCATAGCTTCCAATGTATGTAGGTTCCAACTCTGTCATGTCTGTGAATATATTCCTTGTTAGCCAGGACTTGGCTGCCAGAGATAATATGATCTATTGTTTCTTGTCCATCTCCACATATTCTGCAGTTACTTGTTATTTTTCTTTTCACTAATATGTTTTTGGTAATTTCTGATGGGGAGGCTTGTTGTTGTTGTTAACGCAGCGAACTGGCACTATTGTTAGCACGCTGGACAATGCTTAGCGGTATTTCACCCGCCGCAATGTTCTGTATTCAAATTCGGACAAGGTTGACTTTGCCTTTCATCCTTCCGGGTCGAGAAATTAAGCACCAGTGAAACACTGAGGTTAATATAATCGACTAGTCCCCCTAACCCCAAATTTCAGGCCTTTTGCCTTTAATAGAAATGGTTATGACTCTGCTAAGTCTTGTTTGAATGAAATATATACAGCTACACCAATATCGCCCCCATCTTAAACGAAATTACTGTAAGAACAATATATGCAGAGGCGGCAACACCGATATTATGACTGCCATAAACTTTCAAGCGGTTATATCTTATATCTTCAAATATTTAAATATTTAAATGATGGCGGATTTATGTCAATGCTTCATTAGAAAATAATATCTGAAATGTAAAGAAAACACTCGTTAATTTCCAAACATTGCATAATTATCTTGGAGAAATGAAAAAAAAAGTAAATTTAATATCCACGGGATATATATATATATATAATATATATATATATATATACACGTATGTGTGTGTTTGCTTGAGCACCTGTGCGTCTCTCTCTGTGTGAGTCGGTATATATACGTATAGATACAAATATGCATATAAATATACTAACACATAAATATAAAGATACATGTATGATTCCGTATATATATATATATATATATATATATATATATATATATATATATATATATATATATATATATTCATACATATATACATATATATATGTATATATATATATACTATATATATATACATATATATACACACATATATATATACATGCATACATACATATACATACATATACATATATATATATATATTATGTATGTATGTATATATGTATACATGTAGCCATAGAAAGGAAAATAAAATCACATGATATATGAAAATAAACTACACAATAATTATTTCGTGATTTGATTGTTTATTTACTTTTCTGTGCGACGCTTTCATCGTAATAAATCGGTAATAAACGACAGCAGGAGCAAAAACAAACCAACAAACAAACAAACAATATGTCAACAGTAGCAGCCAAAAACAACAGAAATAAAAAAAAACAATAAATATGGCAATAAAAACAACATCAGCAAGAACACTAATAACAGCTGCAAGAATTACAACTAAAACAGAACGACAATAATATTGAGATAAAATGGACAACAACAAATTTGATATTAACAACAACAACAACAACAAGACCGGAGAGAGAAGAAGAAAAAAAAACTACTGGCAACACAACGACAGGAATTTTAAGTATAATAACAGAATCAACAGTAATTTACGACAATTACAAAGATAAGTATATAAATATTACTAGCGACGATTATTTAAGTTAGTTAGTTCGTCTGTCGATGTCGGAGGAGATGACCGAAGATATCACATGAAAGAAGATGGAGCATGGTGTGTCCGATGCGCGTTCGGACGGATCTGCGGAAACTCGGGCACGGGTAGTCTGCTGGGACTGAAGGCAAGGAGCCGACTCTGACCTTGCGCAGTTCGCGTTTTCGCTATGCCCCTATTATCTTATTCGGTTCTTAGAAAGTGGAACCTTTATTAGTGCAGCTACGCCAAGAACGGCGATCTTCCATCTGTATTTCCCAGGTGTGAGGGTTGATCTCAAAGCCCTTCAGTGAGGTCTTGAGTGTATCTCTAAAGCGCCCTTCTTTCTGTCCATCTTCCGTGCCCTTGTCTCCCGTTATTTCACTGCGAAGTAGTCCCCTGGAAGTCACTTGTCAGACATTCGAACAAGCTGGCTTGTCCTCCCTACTTGCGCTCTCATCGGCATTATGTAAATGCTTTGCAGATCAGATCGTGAGAGGATCTCTGTATCTAGGGCATTGTCTTAACAGGTGATCTTCCACTAAATCTCGCTCAGGGTTACGCCATTTTCAAACTAAAGGAGACGTTAGTAACTGCGTCCGTCGTTAGTCCCCTGTCCATAAGGAAAACATATATACCAGGTGGTCACGGATATCTGCCCAATCGTATCTGATCGGGGCCAAAACAATTCTAGCTACCTCAACATTAGGAATAACGAGCTGAACAAAAACATTAACAGCAAAAAAAGCACCAGAAAAATTAATAACATCAACAAGAATAACACGAATATAACAACAAAGACAATGAAAATACAAGCAGTATTTGCATTATAATTTAGTGCGTATATATATATATATATATATATATATATATATTTATGCGTGTGTACGTGTTTTGTTTTACATTGTGTTGTTTGTTTTTGATGTTTATTTAATTCTTAGTTTATTGCGAAGAGAGTAAAAGAGGTCAAAACCGTTTACTGACAATTGAAGTCGATAAAAATAATAAAAAATAAATATTAAAAATTGTCTCAAAAAAAAAACAAAAATAAAATACAAACAAAACAAAACAACAACATAATAAATTAAGAGAAATAACAGGAAAAACATAATTACAAATAAAATTAAACAAAATAAAAAAAAACTGGGAAGAACGAAAGGAAGAAAGAAAAATTACATTACTCGGACAAAAGAAAAATTGAGATAAAAAACAAAAGCGGCAAAATGAACACAAAAAGACAAAGAATCTCTAAATGGTTTCTATTATGTATTTTTGTGCAGTGTGTGTGTGTGTTTGTGTCTGTGTGTGTGTGTATGTATTTAAGTGTGTTTGTGTGTGTACGTTTGTGTTCTTACACGAAAATTCAATATCATTTTTTAAGTGCTAAACGAGAGAAACAATGTGAAAATGTGACATATTTTATTGCCGTTCTTTTCCAGCGAATGTTTTATATGTGTGTCATTAAATAAGAGATCTTATTGACTGCAGTCAGTGTTCGCATTTGAAGAAATGCCGGGAGGGTTGAAAACCTGACTTCTTCGATTTAAATAGAGACTTTATGTTGCTTGCATATGCGACGTGTGTTACTAGTATATGCTGTATGTGTTGCTTGTATATGCGGTATGTGTTGCTTGTATATGCGGTTTGTGTTGCTTGTATATGCGGCCTTATGCTAGTTCCAGCCAGACATCGGAAAAACAGCAATGTCTGACTGTAAATCAATTCATGTCAAACACCGTACTGTTTTAAATGATATTAAGTTATATTAGGTAAAATAGTTCTCAATTTTGCCGTTTCTCTTCTTTCCGAATTTACAGATTGCATATCCATCCATGAAATCACTTTTTATTTATTTCCCCGCTGTTTCATAGGCACCTAAACGTGTAAACTATCTATTTTGGGTGATTTATCTTGGGTGAATTTAGTCATTTACATATGAAATGACTCATTTTCTCGTGGGTGATTACCGGAGTATCCATATGCGAAAGCACTCGCGGTTGATCCTGAGTGTCCGCACATAAAAACATATTCGTTTATCATGGGTATCCATACATGAAATCGTTCTCCATTTACCCTCAGCAGTTTTCTGGACATCCATTCATAAAGACGTCCTCAATTTAACCTGCGTGATTGCTTGGGCATCCATACATGAAAATTTTCACTTGATTCTGGCTCGTTATCTAGGTATTCATTCAATAAAACACTCCTCATCTTGAATGAATGCCTGGGCATCCCAGTTTGGGTGAATTTTCTACTTTACCTTATTCACTGTCATCTCATGCGCAGAATTTATGCGCAAGTCCAAGTCACGTGATACAAACCTGCACGAAATTTGTACAGTATCAGTGTTGACTGTCTCCGGGTCAGGTTATCAATGCCTGTGAGAAGTGTCACCAATTCCACAGATAGAAACACGATTTAAAATCAAAACCTACAGAAGTCGAACAGAGACTCTATCCCAGTCTGGCTAACTCGTCAAAATAAACCCCAATTTTCCTCCTTGACAAAAGGCAGTGGTCATGGCTTCAATGCTTATAAAGATGACTATGATCTCATTCATCGGTGTTTGAACCTGGAGCCAAAAAAACATCAACACATTGTCAAATAGACAAGGTGATGTCAACATCTTTTTAAACACAAACCCTACAAACACAAATTCGACCAAACCTTGTTCGACCTCGAGATAGTTGAAAATCTTTCCGTAGGAACACCAAAGCTCATGGTCTTGTATGACCAATGAAAGGAAGTGAGGAAATACTAGTTTGATACCTTGTAGCTGACTTGAAAGTTTGAATTATATTATATTGTACTAGGAGGGCGAAAATAGTGCTGCGAGTAAACATACATTTCGATCGCAACCACATAGATCCGGGTACAGTCCCACTGTATGGTACTTTGCTCAAAAGTCTTGTAATATAGCCCCGGGTAGACCAAAGCCTTGTGGGTGGAATTGATGGACAGTCACTGAAAGACGGCCATCGTCTATATACACATGTGTATGCTTGTGTGCGCGCGTGTGTGTGTGTGTGTGAGACCATTGCTTGACAAAAGTGTTAGATAGAAGGAGTACCAGGAATAAGTACTAGGGTCAATTTTTTTGACTAAAAGTTTTCTAGGCGGTGTTCGATACCACTGCTGGAAGCCAATAAAAGATATATGAAACATCGCAAAGTAATCTATCCGATTGATTAACGTGTTTGCCAAAATTGCTTTGCATCCAGTCAGTGTTAATAAAATAAGTACCAGTTATGTGTTGGGAAGGGTGTAACCCTCCGAAATGACTGGACTTGGGCCAAAATTTGAAACCGATGTTATGAATTGAGTTAATACTTGATTATTGTTTTTCAGGTTGAGGGTGTCTCTGAGTAAGTAATTTCAATCGTTATTTTGTTTTTGTTTTTTTTTTGTTTAAATAATCCCAATTAACCTAACCTCTTATACTTCCTAAAATGTAACCAGGGGACCTGAAAAGTTACTCATTTATGTTTGCATATTTCAAATGAAAGTCACTTCCAACTCTTGGACGATCAAGTGTATAGAGAATACCAAACATATCTCACCTCAATATATACTCTCTTTACTCTTTTACTTGTTTCAGTCATTTGAATGTGGCCATGCTGGAGCACCACCTTTAGTCAAGCAACTCGAACCCAGGACTTATTTTTTGTAAGCCTAGTACTTATTCTATCGGTGTCTTTTGCTGAACCGCTAATTTACGGGGACGTAAATACACCAGCATCGGTTGTCCAGCGATGTTAGAGGGGGACAAACATAGACACACACACACATATATATATATATATACATATATATATATAGGACGGGCGTCTTTCAGTTTCCGTCTAACAAATCCACTCACAAGGTTTTGGTCGGCCCGAGGCTGTAGTAGAAGACACTTGCCCAAGGTGCTGCGCAGTGGGACTGAATCCGGAACCATGTGGTTCGTAAGCAAGCTACTTACCACACAGCCACTCCTACGCCTCTCATTTCTGAAAACTATCACAAAATATATAACGTAGGAAGCACCCACCGATAATGCGGCCCTAGATGCATTTCCTGGGCACATTATATGGAAATGTCTCAATACAAATGTAACCAAGCAAATGCCGATATACGAGGTTTAAAAATCGATAATGCCTTGAAAACTTCAACATTGTACAAAGAGAAAGAAATTTCTTTCCACTCGCTTCAAGACAATCACAGCATCGTTGACCTTTACACAATAACAAATGAGAGACGAGTGTTAAGAGAAGATGACAAATTTCTGTTGATGTTTTCAGAAATTCTTAAAATAGCAGTGAAATATTTTCTGGATGTCATTTGATAGAATTTTCTCAAAATTTTGAATGCTTAAAATCAATAAAAAATATATTATTTAAATTCAAAAATGAAAGACAAATAAAAAGAGGTACCTAGGGAAATATTTGAACGTTAAGTAACGTCATTTTAGGTTTTATTTGGTTTTCCACCTGATTTTGCTATTTCTGTGATGCAGGCTCATCTCTCTCTCTCTCTTTCTTTCTCTATCTCTCTCAACCTCTCTCGATCTCTCTATCTATTTATATATCTCTCTCTCTCCCCCTCTCTCTCTCTCTCTCTCTCTCTATTATATATATTATATATATATATATATATATATATTATATATATATATATATATATATTGTGTGTGTGCATATATTATATATAAAGAGAGAGAGAGAGAGAGAGAGAGATTCGCCATGACAGATCTTCAGTCAATGGACAATCCTAAGTTTCTCTCTTGTTTTATTTCTGTGTTCTTTTCTATAGAAGAGCGTAGACTCTAAACGTTAAAGACTTTTTCACTTCCCGAACTTTAAACTAATACGTCGGTTTGTTGTCTACACCACCTGTCTTCGTCTTTTGATTTTTTATGAATTCTCCCTATACATACATACATACATACATAAATACATATATAAACATATATATATGAACGGAAACCGCCAATGGGATCCGTGATATTAGAGTCCAAAAGTGTACGAAGATGCAGTGGAAATCCGGGTGTAGTACTGGTGTGTTGATGAGGAGAGGTGTTGAATGGTCAGGAAGTGGTTAAGATATGCATGTCCCAGAGGGTGGGAAGTTCAGTCAGGATCAAGCTGGGGTAACCATGTAAACGTATAATATATAATTCAAAATTATAGAAAAACAAAGAACAACAAGGTGTGTTAGTTGGACGCCCGAGAAAGATGGAAAAGTCTTTTACCTTTCGAGCCTAGGCTCTTCGACAGAAAGAATAAGAGGAAATAGATGAGAAACAGAGAGAATGACAAAAAGAAAAAAAAAGTGTTAAGATCAGTGGTCTGATATTCGCCATGTTAGGCCACTGAACTCAACAAGTTCTTTTTCATACTCTCTCAGTATTTCCTCTTTTTCTTTTCAGTCGAAGAGCGTAGGCTTGAAACGTAAAATACTTTTCCCTTTTTCCCACGCGTCAAACTAATACACTTGAACTAAATTCACTTTCAACTAAACCTGCTCCTGACCCCTTCCAATTCAGCATTTTCCATAACACTTTACTCATTACTGCACTAGTTAATCTTACTCTGGCTGCGTCTCACTCATTACTTCTTTAACCATACTCTATCTCCACTATGATTGAGTGGTCTATTCCAAATACTACTCCAGAACTTTCTAGCTTCCTCTGCATTAGGTTTCCCATCTTCAGTACTTCGTTCTCCACTTTTTATTTGGTTATAATATCTCTCCTGGTCTGTCTCAAATAATCTATTCTGTTGATATTGATCTATTCTTTTCTGATATAGTGAGAGCTTGCATCTTGTATTTCCTAATTGTTTGTTTTCCGGGCTTCTTTTCCACTAAGACCTTGTCTTTAATTCTTCACTATATATTGTAGTCCACACAAGTGTTAACACCTGTTTCCTATAGCTCCTTCTTTTAGGTTTATATATATATATAATGCATTGTCTGGAGATTTTTCTTATAGTAGAAGAAATAGCTAAGATTTTTTGACTGCTATTTCTAAAAGTTCGGTGTGTGGTAAAGTAAATTATTTACTGAACTCTAATTATATAACGAATATATATATATATAGTATATATATATATATATATATATATATATATATATATAAACCTAAAAGGAGAGCTATAGGAAACTGGTGTTATATATATATGATGGATTTCTCTCAGTTTCCGTCTACCAAATCCACTGACAAGGATTTGATAAGCCCAAGGCTATATTAGAAGACACGTGCCCAAGTTGGACTGTGGGGCTGAAATTGGACCCATGTGATTGGGAACAGACCTTCTTACAGCCACACCTGCACCTGTATTAATATAATATAATTTTATGGCTAGCGTCATGATGTCTTTGAACAGGCTGTGTATTGGCGCGTGCTTGTGTGTATGTTTGTTTCTATAGACATTGATATCCATCGGTTTTAATTATTTTTGGAACGCTACGGGTGAAATTACAATTTAATGACTTCATCTTTCATCCTAAAAAAAAAATAAAAGGAAAAGAAGAAAGGAAGAAATCATTTCCTGCCAATGAAATACACTGCATACACGCCTGCCAGTTATATAAACCTGCATACACAGGAAACCCAGCGCTACGTGGTTACTGACAACCAATGTACGTTTATGAACGGAACTGTGTGACCGCATACGCACACAACAGCACGCATGCATGCACAGCCACACACAGGCTATCCCGTGTGCATGTTCCGTCCTTTTTCCATATATAAATATGGAACCTTTAGGGCGGCGAGCTGGCAGAACCGTTACCACACCTGGCGAAATGCTTAGTAGTATTTCGTCTGTCGTTACGTTCCGAGTTCAAATTCCGCCGATGTCGACTCTGCCTTTCAAACATTCGGGATCGATAAATTAAGTACCAGTTACGCACTGTAATCGACTTAATTCGTTTGTATGTCCTTGTTTGTCCCCTCTATGTTTAGCCCCTTGTGTATAATAAAGGAACATATCTACAAATATTGACCCTTTACATTAAGACATGCAGACAGGCATACAGGCAGACCTGCAGTAGTTCTAGATTAGAGAACATATGACATTGGATAGAACTTTTACA
>NW_021836575.1:0-23646 GCF_006345805.1 Octopus sinensis | reverse complement strand
GGCAATGGCCATGATCGGATTGGTGCTTTTTACGTGTCACCGGCACAGGTGCCAGGCGATGCTGGCAACAGCAACGATCAGATTGGTGCTTTTTACGTGCTACCGGCACAGAGGCCAGCTGACCCGGTTCTGATGGTTCTCTTACATGCCACCGGCGGCACTGGTATCACAACTACAATTTCCAAAAGTATCATTATAATTAATTTCCTTACTGTTTATTTTCAGATGAAATATCCCTCCTTCGACGTTGTCGTCTAGAAATTTCCAAGTCAAACATTTGTTAGTTATTCTCCTCATCCAAAGAGAAGACTTGTTGCCACTCTGACTCACTTGAAATTCAGTACCTTTGGCACATGATCTATCGCACTCGTACTTCTTATTTCCACAAGACCACACAGCCGGTCTCTTCATGTTTTCAATTTCAATAGAGAGGGTGGCACTTCCTCCGAGTATTTCCCCTGAAATAAAGAAATCAAGATGTTTACTTCCTAGTTACATGGGTCCAGGTTCAGTCTCACTTAGTGGCACCTTGGGCAAGGGCGTGCCACTATAGTCTTAGGACAACCAAAGCCTTGTGAGCAGATTTGGTAGGTGGAAACTGAAAGAAGACTGTCGTGTGTCTGCATGTGTGTGAGTGTGTCTGTGTACGTGTGTGGTTGTGTGTGTTTCAGCAAAGCAGTTCAGCAAAGGAGACCAACAAAATAAGTACCAGACTAAAAATTTCTTCAAGGTAGTGCCCCAGCATGGCCATAGTCTAATGACTGAAACGAGCAAGTGACCATCATGCTTGAATGGATCAGAGTTTTCATTTCTAACAGTAGGATGCTCTTCCTGCCACTAACCTCCATCTGTTTCCCAGTCTATAGATCAGTGGTTTTCAACCAGGGTTCCACGGAACCTTAGGGTTCCGCCAGTACAGTCCAGGGGTTCCGCAAGAAGTTACAAAACTGCTGAAATCGGCAGTAATTTTGAATTGTCCTGTGCAGATATGTGTGCATAAGACTATTAAATTATTGCACAGGGGTTCCTCGAACCAGTGGAATGTTTCCTTGGGGTTCCGCTCCAGCAAAAAGGTTGAAAAGCCCTGCTATAGAATAACAAACAGCCTGGATATGTTTTATGCAGGGAACTGGGAATAAACGACACCGTATAAATGGGCCTTTTGTTTACTAAGATTGTGCAACACAACAAGATTTTGTGGTGAACTTCAAGCAAATGACATCGCTGGGAAAACCATATTGTTGCAAGTAGCCATCTTTAAATAAGGGGCCAATTTGACGTAACGTCGTATTGCCGAAGAAATATCATTGTCGTTTTTCCATTGGTTAATATAACTGCTCATATAAGGATTCTGTGGAGGCGCAATGGCCTAGTGGTTAGGGCAGCGGACTCGCGGTCGCAGGATTGCGGTTTCGATTCCCAGACCGGGCGTTGTGTGTGTTTATTGAGCGAAAACACCCAAAAAGCTCCACGAGGCTCCGGCAAGGGGTGGTGATCCCTGCTGTACTCTTTCACCACTCTTTCTCCCACTCTTTCTTCTGTCGGCCTGCTCGCTTAGCCAGCGGGGTGGCATCATTCGAAGGCTAAAACAATGTGAACGCATTGTGACCAGCGATGTGTAACAACATCTGATGGTCTGGTCGGTCACGTGATATAAGGATACTAAAAGTTACTTAAAGAATATTGGTATGTAATTTCGATTCTTTAAAGTCAAGTTGAGCAGTTATAAAAACCCGGGATTTTGGGATGTAATTAAACCCCACGACACTCACTCCTTTGAGACATTGGGGATTTTTCATGCCATGTCCAAGGAAAATCCAACAATATAGTAAAATAAGTTTGTGGCATATTTTAACTTCTAAAACACCATATCTACCCAGTGCTGCCCTCTAGTGCAATGGTTCTCAACCATTCTTCACCTATGGACCCCTTTGTTTCCTATTATACTCAGGTGAACCCTTATAACCATTTCAGGTTTAAAACATCCTAGTATATTCTTATAATCAAATATTTTGGATCTTTTTAGTTTGAACGGCAGTTTTTTCTAGCGGTGTCATATGAAATTGTCACCCATAATTATGACCCTAGTATCGATCTATTGCATTTCAATCTGTTTTAGGGTTAGGGGTGGGGGGAAGGGTATCTTTTTTTCTTCACAAATGTAAATAAACCCAATCTGTTTCTTAAACGAGGGACATATTCATACGGCACAGAATGTTTTTTTTACCTCAATGGACGTCATTGATTGGTTGAAATTGAAGAAATTGAAGAAAAACAACAAATATCTTACAAACTATAGAATTTTCTCAATAAAGCCAAGAGAAGAAGATGTTTTATAAACACATTCTTCCAGTATACGGAGTTTAAAAGTGTTTAGCTACCTAGAAATTATTTTTAAAAACTGCCGGTCAAACCAAAAAGATCCAATATTTTTAGGAATTATATAACAAAATTGTTAAAATATTTTGTGTACTGTAAAAATATAACCCATTAATTGTACATAAATTTTAACAACAAAATCCTATATGGACCCCCAACAGCCATATTGACCCCGGTTAAAAACCACTATTCTAGTAGATTCCTCAATGAGTGATTCTGGCTCATTGGCCTTTATCAATGGGAAACTCCAGAGAAAGATAAACCTGAGCAGATTCAAAGCTGTTGTTTTATCTAAAGAGCAGTCACTATCAGTGACTGAGTTGTGCTAGTGAACTGCCTGGTCGGAATAAATGTTTTAAGAAATCAAAAACCACAAATGAAACAGTGAATAAAATTTATGAGTTGAGTTAAAGAAATAGAAGAGAGAATTGAAAAAGTTGTGTCTAGTTTAGAAGGCGAAAGGGGATAAGGCAATCCACTTACCACTTTGGGTGAAATTTTTAACTCCTTCTGATCTCAAATCATTTGGACTTGCCAAATCTGTGGAAGATGAATACAAGGACTTTTGAATTTCAGATTTTACATTCGATCAACAAGATTGTTTCCTATTTCTGTTACGATAATTAAATAGTAATTAACACGAGTAGATCTAATTACACATTATATACTGTACCACTGGTATGTTACTCCATACTCCTATTAGCAATAATCTACATAAACCTAACTTATACACTTAATCTAAGAAGCTCACACTTACGAAACTTTCAGAAAATATACGCGTGATGAGTTTTTCGTACTTACCAGCACTAAGTTATTTAAATGCACCCGAGCACTAAACATACTAGTCTGGCACACTACCCCCACCATAGCTCTATGTCACGCTGGTGAGACCCATATATTTCATAATTATTGGTGCTACCTTGTTCATGGCTACTGTATATATATATATAATATATATATATATATATATATATATATACCCTTATATACAATTAGATATATATTATAGCTAAACTACCCATAGTTGATACATTTACCTAAACACAAACACCCCCAACTGCATCTAGAACTGATATAGTTTCTTCCCTAAGACCAAAATAGAGCACCCCTTTTAACTACACCCAAACAACACCATTTTAGATGAAAATAATGGTAATATGAATGAGATTAAAGAAATGAGTAATTATCTTAACGAAATTACATGAATTAAATTATAGGCGCAGGAGTGGCTGTGTGGTAAGTAGCTTGTTTACCAACCACATGGTTCCAGGTTCAGTCCCACTGCGTGGCACCTTGGGCAAGTGTTTTCTACTACAGCCTAGAGCCGACCAATGCCCTGTGAGTGGATTTGGTAGACGGAAACTGAAAGAAGCCTGTCGTATACATGTATATATGTTTGTGGGTCTGTCCCCCTAGCATTGCTTGACAACCGATGCTGGTGTGTTTACGTCCCCGTCACTTAGCGGTTCGGCAAAAGAGACCGATAGAATAAGTACTGGGCTTACAAAGAATAAGTCCCGGGGTCGATTTGCTCGACTAAAGGCGGTGCTCCAGCATGGCCGCAGTCAAATGACTGAAACAAGTAAAAGAGTAAAGAGTATGAGAGATGAAATTAAAATTATATTTTGGAGGGGACATTTTCAGTGGTTAGTTCATGAAAACAAGCTGTTAGTAATGACCCCCTTCGGTCAGACACTGACCATGGGTTTGCACCTAGAGAGTTACCCTCTGAGGCACAAGTCTGGGCAAGGTTGTTTTATGGAAGACCAGCAGTCGCCCATGCATACCGGCCTCCCCTCTCCACATCACCGATGTTGTCCAAGGGAAAGGCAAAGGGGCCGATACAGCTTGGCACCAGTGACGTCGCAACTCATTTCTACAAACTCACGATCGTAAGCTCGACGCTCTAACCACTGAGCCATGCGCCTTCAAGCTGTTAGTAAATAATATATTTAAAGTGTTAATGGCGAATGAAGTCAAGGAGTGGAAAAGAATGAGATGAATCGTAGCTTCGCTTCTCAAGATTGTTTGGAGGAGGAATGGGATGTTAGCAGAAAAAAGCAAAAATAAAGCAAAAACGGAAGAAAACTTACAAAAGCACCATGAAAACAAAAAGATCGACTTTAAAGGGTCCATCTGAAAAAATAATTTTGGAAAATATGCAAAAAATTGTTAGCATGCGAGACAAAATGTTTCGTGGTATATCGACCGTCTATATTCTCTTGGTTCAAATTCTGCTGAGGTCGACTTTGCCTTTCATCCTTTCGGGGTCGATAAATTAAGTACCAGTTACGCACTGGGGTCGATGTAATCGACTTAATACCTATGTCTGTCCTTGTTTGTCCCTCTGTGTTTAGCCCCTTGTGGATAATAAAGAAATAGGTATATTGACCGTCTATATTCTCTTGGTTCAAATTCTGCTGAGGTCGACTTTGTCCTTCATCCTTTCAGGGTCGATAAAATAAGTACCAGTTGAGAACTCGGGGGGGGGGTCAATGTAATCAACTTACCCCCACCCCTCCCCCAAACTTGCTGGCCGTATGCCAAAGTTTGAAAGCAATGTTACAAATTTAGTTGTTACCTTAATTCAAGGGCAATGCATGAATATCATCATCATCATCACCATTTAACGTACATTAATACTTTTTGATAGTTATATATATGTATAAAAAAAAATATATAAATATATATAAAATATATATAGCCGCAGGAGTGGCTGTGTGGTAAGTAGCTTGTTTACCAACCACATGGTTCCGGGTTCAGTCCCACTGCGTGGCACCTTGGGCAAGTGTCTTCTACTATAGCCTGGGCCGACCAAAGCCTTGTGAGTGGATTTGGTAGACGGAAACTGAAAGAAGCCCGTCGTATATATGTATATATATGCGTGTGTTGGTGTTTGTTGTCTGTGTGTCCCCCTAGCATCGCTTGACAACCGATGCTGGTGTGTTTATGTCCCTGTTACTTAGCGGTTCGGCAAAAGAGACCGATAGAATAGAATAAGTACTGGGCTTACAAAAGAATAAGTCCCGGTGTCGAGTTGCTCGATTAAAGGTGGTGCTCCAGCATGGCCGCAGTCAAATGACTGAAACAAGTAAAAGAGTAAAAGAGTAATATATATATATATACATAATTTTAAAAAATTTTTTAATCAAAATATAAATAAAAATATAAATAAAAATAATAATAATAAAAATAAATATAATATATATATATATATATATATTATATATATAATATATATATATATATATAAAATCTATAAGTATAAATTATATTTTAAAATATTTTTAAAATTTAACTTTAAATTTAATTAATTTAAATTTTGAATTTTATATATTTTGTATATTATATTAATTAATTTAAATTCACTGCTGTATTTATTTATTTTATTACCCACAAGGGGCTAAAACATGGGGGACAAACAAGGACAGACAAACAAATTAAGTCGATTACATCGACCCCAGTGCGTAACTGGTACTTAATTTATCGACCCCGGAAGGATGAAAGTCAAAGTCGACCTCAGCGGAATTTGAACTCAGAACATAAAGACAGAGGAAATACCTATTTCTTTACTACCCACAAGGGACTAAACACAGATTAAGTCGATTATATCGACCCTAGTGCGTAAATGGTACTTATTTAATTGACCCCGAAAGGATGAAAGGCAAAGTCGAACTATCCTGTGTATGAATTAACAGCTCGTAACAGGATCTTGACATGGTGCGAATATAAGCGGTTTCGTGGAATTCGAAAAGGAAGTAGTTACAACACTTAACTTGCCGTTGTCTGACATAACAACCCAAGAAGTTTGTTCCCTTTCGTCTACGGACTGAATTACCTGGATTATAAACTCTGAATTGGACCTGATACTTAGGTGATTATGAAATTGTAAAAGTCTGGGACTCCTTAAGAAGTAAGTCAATCCTTATTTTGTGCTTTATTTACTTTGTTTAAAAAATTGCCAAAAAATTATTTACTTTGTGTTTTGGGGCGAACCTTCGGTATAGGTACACGTGTGGCTTTGTTCACATTTCTGAAGATAACAGAAACCGAAGTTACGCCTAACAGAAACCCTTTTCTCCCACCCCTAACCCTAACACAAACCCTAACTCCCCATATATAAAAAAATACTTTCTTGAAATGTATTCGGTACTTCAGGTACTTACAGGGGTACCTATACCGAAGTTACGCCTAACAGAAACCCTTTTCTCCCACCCCTAACCCTAACACAAACCCTAATCCCCCATATATATAAAAAAATACTTTCTTGAAAGGTATTCGGTAGTTCCGGTACTTACACAGGTACCTATACCGAAGTTACGCCTTACTTTGGTTTAAGAAAATAATTTACTTTGGGTAAAAAAATATTATTTATTTTGTGTTTTGTTTACTTTGCGGCGTAGTCCCTAAAAGTCTTTGTAAATGAGAGGGAACTATAACATAAAAAGATATAGGGTGTTTAAACCAGAAATCCGTCTGGGCATTCTTTGATGAATTTTCTCGCAAATACCATCCGCAGTTTGTAAATTACGGCGAGTTGGCAGAATCGTTAGCACGCTGGGCGAAAGTTCAAATTCCGCCGAGGTCGACTTTGCCTTTTATCCTTTCGAGGTCGATTGTGTTGGCTCGCGTCCAGATAGAAAAGGCAACAGTGGCTTCATGGAACTGCTAAGCCGCTTTGAGCTAGCAGATCCTTATAGGCTGGAATTTCCGAACGCTCCATTGTGGACATGGTCAAACAGCGACGGATCTTCCAGGTCATATTTAGATAGAATACTAATTAGAAAAGTAGACAGTAAAATAGCTAAGTGTCCACAGTTTTACCCGATCAGCTACAGTGATCATAAAATGGTCACTTGTAAGCTTGACATAGATAAGGTTAAAATAGAGGATCCGGTTACTGGAAACTTAATACGTCCCTTTTGGCGATTAAGGAGTACAAAGACCGGATTAGGAATATAATTCAGAGGGCACTATCTGGTACCATCATTAATAACAAATGGTGGTACGCCCTCAAACGAGCCATCAAGTTTGAGTCTATTAGATATAGCATAGGAGAGTGGCTAGAGAGGCTAGAAGGGAAACTACTCTAGTTAAGGAATTAGAGGAAGCCATGAAAACTGGCTCTGCGGCTCAGGTGGCGTCCAAGAGACTGGTGTTAAACCAGCACCTCGAGGCCAAACACATGGGCTGCATTGTCAGGGCTAGAATCCGTCATATGGGATGTGAAGGAATCAACGCCGTGAGATGGGCCCGAGTGGTGGAAGCTCAGCATGGTAACGATGCCACGATTCGATCTTTGACGAACCAACAAGGTGAGTTGATAAACGAACCCGAGGAGATGTGTGAGGCCTTTCAGGAGCACTTCGCTCAGCTTTTCGGTGAGTGCGGCGGACTGGATAGGAGGAGGGCCTTTACGGACCTACTCGACGGTCTGCCGCGCTTATCGGGGCGAGATGCGGAGGGCTGTGAAGGCCAATCACGCCTGAGGAGGTGGTTGAGGCAATGGCGGACTGCGGCGCGGGCAAGGCGCCGGGTTTGGATGGTCTACCCTATGAGTTATATAAGAGTATGCCAGACTTGTTCGGGCACCTACTGGCGGAGGTCTATGCGAACTGGCAGCAGAACGGGCTTATACCCAGATCTGTGCGCCGGGGAGTAGTGACTCTCGTCAGAAAGGACCCGAGCAAGGGGGAGTGCATTGATAATTTCAGGCCCATCACTCTGCTAAACACAGAGTTGAAGATTTTGGCCAAAGTGTTATCGAAAAGATTGGCGCGTGTCGCGGATGGTCTGATCGGAGAGGCACAGACATGTGCCGTTCGGGCAGATCCATTCAGGATAATCTCCATCTAATGCGGTACACTATAGAGGGGTTTAATAGTGATTCTGGCAAGGGTGGGGCACTGGTCCATTTAGACCAATCTAAAGCTTTTGATAGGGTCGACCATCGTTACCTGGTATCTGCCCTGGCACAGTTCGGGCTGAGCCTTGGCTTCCTCAGGTGGATTATCCAAATTTATGATAACATCGACTCGGTAGTTCGGGTGAACGGCTTCTTGTCGAAGCCGTTCAAAATCAAACGCTCGGTTTTTACAGTCAGGCAAGTTCATCTCCGGCCCTGGTTTGATGAAGTATTTTATCTTTCACCTGAAAAGGAAGATAGGGCTGGAGAGAATATGCCTGACTAGGAGAGTGTATGAAGAACGATGGAAGGATGTAGCACGAAAGTTGCGAGTGAAAGATACAACATAAATGTAATACCAAGCGCAACCAAAAGTATCAGTGGGGAGGCGGGGCTCGTGGGGTCCGAGCTAAACCCGCACCTACTCCACCCGTAATGTCTTCCGGTCTGTCCCATCATTCGATTTCTGTCCATTTATTGTAATTCATGAAAATTTTTAAATCCGATTTATTGTAAAAACCCATTCGTTTGTCTGACCCCATCATCAGATTGTATTGTCCCATCTATGTTCGCCCCTTGTGGGTAATAATAAAACAACATGGAGGAAAGCACCTTCGAAAAGTGTCTTGGTGCGACTATGAAAGGTATTTAATCAGAGGCGGTAAATTCACCACAATAGAAGCAAGGTTCGAGTCAACGGAGCGTGCAAGGGAGTACTCAACTCGAACTTGCAAAGTGGAAATATTTTATTTTTACCATGATATCTGGGACGTAGGACGTGCCGGAAAAAAATTAAAAATGCCCCTTCTCCCCAGAAGTAGATGTAGGCTGGATTGTAGCCACACTTCTATACAAGAGGGAGGACAAGATACAATTGATCGAAATTACAAGAGACGGGCTAACAATTCCAATCCGTTATATATTTTGAGTATTGTTATCACTAGCGATATCAAGATATAACTTTGTATTTTGTATTTTATGTGTAGATGTATATATATAGATGTACATGTAATATGTACATATATATATATACACATATATACATGCACTAGCACTTTGACCCGGCAACGACGGGTCTTTAGTGCTAGTTACGTTATATATTTTAAATTCCTACAGAATGGGTGAAGGATTTAAATACTTCTATTATTTACAAACATCATCGATTTACCTATTTCCAGGTGTGAATACAGAGTAATTGCTTCAATTTGAACCTGGTCTGGGGAGTTTCTCACCTGGGATTTCTAATGGTTATATAAATGGGATCCAGTCCAATCATAAATTCACAAATTGTTATTGTATTTCAGCAGGAAAAACAAAAAGAAAAGAGTTAAAAAGAACGAACTATACATAAGGGTGGAGTTCAGGTCTAAGCACCCTCCTCCTTCCTTTTCTGTTTTTTTTCTCTCCCCCAAATTTCTTCGGATTCCTGTTTTCCTAATAACTTCAAGAAAAATGGGTATTTTTAATGAAATTTTCTATAAATACGCTTCAGATGGTACAAACTCCGATTATATCAGAATTTGTTGAGGAAGAATTTTTCTGTGGGTGAGAAAAGGGGTTTCAGAAAATCCTAATGAGTGGGGGTGAGGCACACAAGTAGAGATAGGCTGAATTTTCTTACCTGTTGCTTTCTTTAGTTCGGATATTTTTAGTATTCTAATTTGTTGGTCCGTAGGTCGTGACACAGCAAACTTCTGTTTCGAATGTGAATGTTAGGCGTAAGGTGTCTATATGACACCTTAATGTCACAACAACCTTTACCTCTCTTCCTCTTATCTGGCGCAATGGCCCAGTGGTTAGGGCAGCGGACTCGCGGTCGTAGGATCGCGGTTTCGATTCCAAGACCGGGCGTTGTGAGTGTTTATTGAGCGAAAACACCTAAAGCTCCACGAGGCTCCGGCAGGGATGGTGGTGATCCCTGCTGTACTCTTTCACCACAACTTTCTCTCACTCTTACTTCCTGTTTCTGTTGTACCTGTATTTCAAAGGGCCGGCCTTGTCACTCTCTATGTCACGCTGAAAATCCCCGAGAACTACGTTAAGGGTACACGTGTCTGTGGAGTGCTCAGCCACTTACACGTTAATTTCACGAGCAGGCTGTTCCGTTGATCGGATCAACCGGAACCCTCGTCGTCGTAACCGACGGAGTGCTTCCTCTTATCTATTACTATCCGCTTTCTGTTTAATACGCCTACCTTTCTATTTAAAATTAGTTCAGTCAAGACAACAACATGTTGTTGTCTTGAATGACCTAATTTTAAAGAGGCGTATTAAACAGAAAGAGGAATATTTATGAATGGTGATAGGAGGGATGGATGGAAGCACTCCGTCAGTTACGACGACGAGGGTTCCAGTTGATCCGAATCAACGGAACAGCCTGCTCGTGAAATTAACGTGTACCCTTAACGTAGTTCTCGGGGATATTCAGCGTGACCGGCCCTTTGAAATACAGGTACAACAGAAACAGGAAGTAAGAGTGAGAGAAAGTTGTGGTGAAAGAGTGCCGGAGCCTCGTGGAGCTTTTAGGTGTTTTCTCTCAATAAACACTCACAATGCCCGGTCTGGGAATCGAAACCGCGATCCTATGACCGCGAGTCCGCTGTACTAACCACTGATAGTAACAGATAAGAGGAAGGGAGGGAAAGATTGTTGTGACATTAAGGTGTCTACTGCTTTATATTATATATCACGTGATCCCGTGACCGACCAGAGCATCGCTGGTCACAATGCGTTTGAAATAATAGAAGCCTTCGAATGACGCCACCCCGCTGGTCACACATCGCTGGTCACAATGCGCTTTGCATTGTTTTAGCCTTTGAATGACGCCACCCCGCTGGCTAAGCGAGCAGGCCAACAGAAGAAAGAGTGAGAGAAAGTTGTGGCGAAAGAGTAGAGCAGGGGTCGCCACCACCCCCTGCCGGAGCCTCGTGGAGCTTTTAGGTGTTTTCGCTCAATAAACACACACAACGCCCGGTCTGGGAATCGAAACCGCGATCCTACGACCGCTGCCCGAACCACTGGGCCATTGCGCCTCCACATATTCTATATACTTTATACTATATATATAAATCAACAGCAAAGTAACAATACCTCATTCCTTCTTATCAGTGACCGGGTGGGGGAGCCTTATGTGTGTCTGTGTGTCTTTGTGTCAGTATTTGACAACTGGGACCTTTTCGGTTTGAACGGCAGTTTTTTCGAGCGGTTTCATATGAAATTGTCACCCATAATTATGACCCTAGTATCGATCTATTGCATTTCAATCTGTTTTACGGTTAAGGGTGGGGGGAAGGGTATCTTTTTTCCTTCACAAATGTAAATAAACCCAATCTGTTTCTTATACGAGGGACATATTCATACGGCACAGAATGTTTTCACCTCAATAGACGGTCATTGATTGGTTGAAATTGCAGAAATTGAAGAAAAAAACAACAACAAATATCTTACAAACTATAGAATTTTCTCAATAAAGCCAAGAGAAAAAGATGGTTTATAAACACATTCTAACAGTATACGAAGTTTAAAAGTGTTTAGTTACCTACTCTTTTACCCTTTTACTTGTTTCAGTCGTTTGACTGCGGCCATGCTGGAGCACCGCCTTTAGTCGAGCATATCGACCCCGGGACTTATTCTTTGTAAGCCCAGTACTTATTCTATCGGTCTCTTTTGCCGAAACGCTCAGTAACGGGGACGTAAACATACCAGCATCGGTTGTCAAGCAATGCTAGGGGGACAAACACAGACACACAAACATATACACACACGCTTATACATATATACATATATACGACAGGCTTCTTTCAGTTTCCGTCTACCAAATCCACTCACAAGGCATTGGTCGGCCCGTGGCTATAGCAGAAGACACTTGCCCAAGATGCCACGCAGTGGGACTGAACCCGGAACCATGTGGTTGGTTAGCAAGCTACTTACCACACAGCCACTTTATATATACCTAGAAATTATTTTAAAAAACTAACGTTCAAACCGAAAAGATATCTGACAATGGTGTGTTTATGTCACCTTGACATAGCAGTTCAACAGAAATAACCAATATAATAAGTACTATGCTTCAAATATATAACATTCTGCCTTCATTTTTATTTCTTTTCATTACCATTTTGTCTTTGTCTTTTTAATTAAAAAACAAACAAACCATTCCTTCTAACATCATTAGCAGAAACTGTAACATCAAAGATGTTATGAATATAATAACAACTACCGAGTCTGTGTGTCTGTCGTAAATGTCATGGGTATCATATATCTTTTACATGTTTCAGTCATTCGACTGCGACCATACTGGGGCACCGCCTTGAAGTGTTTTAGTCGAACGAATCGATTCCAGGACTTTTTTTTTTAAGCCTTATATTTATTCTATCGGCCTTTTTCGCAAAACCAGGACATAAACACACCAACACCTGTTGTCAAACGGTGATAGGACACAAACGCAAACACACGCACACGCACACACACACACGTACACTGGGCTTCCATTCAGTTTCCATCTACCAGATCCATTCGCAAGGCCTTAGTGAGTCCGAGGAAATAGAAGACACTTGCCCGAGATATATCAAAACAAAAAGGGATTTATAAGGTATTCGTAATCAAGAGGAAACACATCTTAAGCTCTTTGTGATTAAAAAATTTCAGTCAAACATTCCATCAAGGTATACAGTTGTGCTATCAACCCTCCCTTAGTTAAGTAGATATGGAAGGTGGGGGTGGGTGCTTTCTGATAAAAATGAACATGGATTCTATCACAAAATTTTACCTGATTTTCATTGGTCTGAGTGGATGACAAAAGGACGTTAAATTCTCAATCTGACACATAGGAAAATTCAGATTTCACTACACCTTAATGTAAAGCTATTCTTTCCCCCTCCTCTCTCTCTCTCTCTATATATATATATATATATATATATATATATATATTATATATGCATGTATATATACATGTAGATGTAGGTACGTACATATATGTTTGTATGTATGCATATATTTTTATATATATATATATATATATTTTTTCAATTTAGGGTAGCAAAAAATTCAGTAAAAATTTATCGCTACCAGCGGCCTAGTGGAAAAGAGAAAATAGTCAAAGACTAAATATATATAAATATAACAATTTAGGAATGGCCTAAACAGGCCATTCGTCCACCAGAAAGAGCAGCCAGAACTCAAACCGCCAAGTAGTGCAATTCGGAAATAAGGTGAAAATTCCGAATTGCACTACTTGGCGGTTTGAGTTCTGGCTGCTCTTTCTGGTGGACGAATGGCCTGTTTAGGCCATTCCTAAATTGTTATATATATATATATATATATTTTTATTTATCTCCTATATATATATATATATATATATATATATATGTTCAATTATTTCCTTTCCGGATGCAATCTGTAAAAAGTAACTATTTTTTGTTGTTTTTTTTTACTGTTGTACTTTTTCTCTGTCACCCAGCTTTTCTTTTTATTGTTGTTAAACAAGGCGCAGGAGTGGCTGTGTGGTAAGTAGCTTGTTTACCAACCACATGGTTCCAGGTTCAGTCCCACTGCATGACACCTTGGGCAAGTGTCTTCTATAGCCTCGGGCCGACCAATGCCTTGTGAGAGGATTTGGTAGACGGAAACAGAAAGAAGCCCGTCGTATATATATATATATATATATAGGCGCAGGAGTGGCTGTGTGGTAAGTAGCTTGCTAACCAACCACATGGTTCCAGGTTCAGTCCCACTGCATGACACCTTGGGCAAGTGTCTTCTATAGCCTCGGGCCGACCAATGCCTTGTGAGTGGATTTGGTAGACGGAAACTGAAAGAAGCCCGTCGTATATATGTATATATATATATATATGTGTGTGTGTGTGTGTGTTTGTGTGTCTACGTTTGTCCCCCCTAGCATTGCTTGACAACCGATGCTGGTGTGTTTATGTCCCCGTCACTTAGCAGTTCGGCAAAAGAGACCGATAGAATAAGTACTGGACTTACAAAAGAATAAGTCCCGGGGTCGAATTGCTCGATTAAAGGCGGTGCTCCAGCATGGCCGCAGTCAAAATGACTGAAACAAGTAAAAGAGTAAAAGGGTAAAAGAGTTATACAAGAAAAAAAAAAGCTCGTCTCTCATGGTTTTAAAACGCTTGCCTTCTTCTTTATATCATCCACAACGTAAAACATTAATGCAAAATAGGTGACCCTCACCTCTCTCTTACTCTTTACTCTTTTACTCGTTTCAGTCATTTGACTGTGGCCATGCTGGAGCACCACCTTTTTAGTCAACCAAATCGATCCCCCCCAGGACTTATTCTTCGTAAGCCTAGTACTTATTCTATCAGTCTCTTTTGCCGAACCGCTAAGTTTACTCTTTTACTCGTTTCAGTCATTTGACTGTGGCCATGCTGGAGCACCACCTTTTTAGTCAAGCAAATCGATCCCCCCAAGACTTATTCTTTGTAAGCCTAGTACTTATTCTATCGGTCTCTTTTGCCGAACCGCTAAGTTTACTCTTTTACTCGTTTCAGTCATTTGACTGTGGCCATGCTGGAGCACCACCTTTTTAGTCGAGCAAATCGACACCAGGACTTATTCTTCGTAAGCCTAGTACATTTTCTATCGGTCTCTTTTGCCGAACCGCTAAGTTACGGGAACCGCTAAGTTACGGGGACGTAAACACACCAGCATCGGTTGTCAAGCGATGTTGGGGGGGACAAACACAGACACCCACACACACACATATATATATGTATACATATATATACGACGGGTTTCTCTCAGTTTCCGTCTACCAAATCCACTCACAAGGCTTTGGTCGGCCCGAGTCTATAGTAGAAGACACTTGCCCAAGGTGCCACGCAGTGGGACTGAACCCGGAACCATCTGGTTGGTAAGCAAGCTACATACCACACAGCAACTCCTGCGCCTATATATATATACATATATACGACGGGTTTCTCTCAGTTTCCGTCTACCAAATCCACTCACAAGGCTTTGGTCGGCCCGAGGCTATAGTAGAAGACACTTGCCCAAGGTGCCACGCAGTGGGACTGAACCCGGAACCATGTGGTTGGTAAGCAAGCTACTTACCACACAGCAACTCCTCCGCTTATATATATATCTATGTTCGATTATTTGCTTTCCAGATGCAATCGGTAAAAAGTAACTATTCTTTGTTGTTTTTTTTTACTGTTGTACTTCTTTTCTCGGTGACCCAGCTTTTCTGTTTATTGTTGTTAAACAACGTATCTTTATACAAGAAAAAAAACTCGTCTGTCATGGTTTTAAAACGCTTGCCTTCTTTTTTATATCATCCACAACGTAAAACATTAATGCAAAATAGGTGACCCTGACCTGTGGAATCTTATTTGGCAACTGACGCAAATAATGATCAAAACAACTTCTACAACTTTTAAGCAAACTTTTTCAGGTGAATGGTTGTATTACTATTTTGTGAATATTTGTGAACAATACAGGTGCAGGAGTTGCTGTGTGGTAAGTAGCTTGCTTACCAACCACATGGTTCCGGGTTCAGTCCCACTCGCTGGCACCTTGGGCAAGTGTCTTCTATTATAGTCTCGGGCCCACCAAAGCCTTGTGACTGGATTTGGTAGACGGAAACTGAAAGTAGCCCGTCGTATATATGTGTATATATATATATATATATCTGGTTGACAAATTTTCCCTCTCTGTCTTCCACGATAATCCAGCGTTTACAATACTTTTTTCGTCTGGCGTTAACAGCCCTTCTTATCTTGTTCTCCTTGTCTTGTCTCTCACTGTTATATATTTATTTTTCCACTGTTTATATATATATTTTTTACTGTTTATATGTTTGTACTGTCGTTACCGTCTTGCCTTTTTTTTACCCCTCTGCGAAAAGATCTCAGAATTTTAATTGATTTGCTTTTCGCGGGAAGGAATTTTTCTTCGAAGTATACGTCTCGCTTTTATCCTTCGAAACGTTTAGTAGATGAAATCTTAGCGACTGAAGAAGGGGATTTTTCGTTGTGCTTATTGTCCTGTATCTCTCCCTTTTTTTTGCTCGTCTTGTTCCTTGGTTTGTGTCTATGTGTTTCGTCTCTCTATGTGTTCGACGTCTTTTTGGTGTCTGTACACATATATGCGTGTATATGTACATGTAGAGGTAGGTACGTACATATATGTTTATATATATGCATATATTCTATTTTATTAACATATTATACGATTAAACGCACGCACCCTACTAAGTAAGATTGTTCTGTTTATCAAGTTAGCTTGATATTAACTCTCACGCGACTCTGCATCTTTCTTTCTTTCTCTCCCATTCCCTTTTCGTCTTTTTTTTTCCCTCACTTAACTTGTCTCTTCCTCTCTCTCTCTCTTCTTCTCTCTCTCCTTTCACCATTCTTCATGGTCTCCTCGCACTATTCCCCTTCTTCTTCTCTTCCTCTTGCTCCTCCTCCCCCATTCCCTCATCCATCTGCGACGATACTTCCGTCGTAACTGCTCCTGTCCTTTCTCGCCCGCCTTGCAAGGCTTCTGGTTGACAAATTTTCCCTCTCTGTCTTCCACGATAATCCAGCGTTTACAATACTTTTTTCGTCTGGCGTTAACAGCCCTTCTTATCTTGTTCCCTTGTCTTGTCTCTCACTGTTATATATATTTTTCCACTGTTTATAATATATTTTTTACTGTTTTATATGTTGTACTGTCGTTACCGTCTTGCCTTTTTTTTACCCCTCTGCGAAAAGATCTCAGAATTTTAATTGATTTGCTTTTCGCGGGAAGGAATTTTTCTTCGAAGTATACGTCTCGCTTTTATCCTTCGAAACGTTTAGTAGATGAAATCTTAGCGACTGAAGAAGGGGATTTTTCGTTGTGCTTATTGTCCTGTATCTCTCCCCTTTTTTTTGCTCGTCTTGTTCCTTGGTTTGTGTCTATGTGTTTCGTCTCTCTATGTGTTCGACGTCTTTTTGGTGTCCTGTACACATATATGCGTGTATATGTACATGTAGAGGTAGGTACGTACATATATGTTTATATATATGCATATATTCTATTTTATTAACATATTATACGATTAAACGCACGCACCCTACTAAGTAAGATTGTTCTGTTTATCAAGTTAGCCTTGATATTAACTCTCACGCGACTCTGCATCTTTCTTTCTCTCCCATTCCCTTTTTCGTTTTTTTTTTCCCTCACTTAACTTGTCTCTTCTCTCTCTCTCATTCTTCATTCTCTCTCTCCTTTCACCATTCTTCATGGTCTCCTCGCACTATTCCCCTCTTCTCTCTCTTCCTCTTGCTCCTCCTCCCCCATTCCCGTCATCCATCTGCGACGATACTTCCGTCGTAACTGCTCCTGTCCTTTCTCGCCCGCCTTGCAAGGCTTCTGGTTGACAATTTTCCCTCTCTGTCTTCCACGATAATCCAGCGTTTACAATACTTTTTCGTCTGGCGTTAACAGCCCTTCTTATCTTGTTCTCCTTGTCTTGTCTCTCACTGTTATATATTTATTTTTCCACTGTTTATATATATATTTTTTACTGTTTATATGTTTGTACTGTCGTTACCGTCTTGCTTTTTTTTACCCCTCTGCGAAAAGATCTCAGAATTTTAATTGATTTGCTTTTCGCGGGAAGGAATTTTTCTTCGAAGTATACGTCTCGCTTTTATCCTTCGAAACGTTTAGTAGATGAAATCTTAGCGACTGAAGAAGGGGATTTTTCGTTGTGCTTATTGTCCTGTATCTCTCCCCTTTTTTTGCTCGTCTTGTTCCTTGGTTTGTGTCTATGTGTTTCGTCTCTCTATGTGTTCGACGTCTTTTTGGTGTCCTGTACAAATATATGCGTGTATATGTACATGTAGAGGTAGGTACGTACATATATGTTTATATATATGCATATATTCTATTTTATTAACATATATATATATATATATATATATATATACATATATATATATATATATATATATATATGTATGTATATGTATGTATGTTTGTGTGTCTGTGTTTGTCTCCCCAACATCACTTGACAACCGATGCTGGTGTATTTACGTTCCCGTAACTAAGCGGTTCGGCAAAAGAGACTGATAGAATAAGTACTAGGCTTACAAAGAATAAGTCCTGTGGTCGATTTGCTCGACTAAAGGTGGTGCTCCAGCATGGCCACAGTCACATGAGTGAAACAAAAGAGTAAGAGAGAATACAACCATTCACCTTTCTCTCTCTCTCTCTCCCTCTCTCGCTTTCTTTCACTCTCTCCCTCTCCCTCTCCCCCACTCTCTCTCTCTTTCTTTTGGTGAGCTGGCAGAATCATTAGACTGTGGCCATTCTGGGGCACCACATTAAAGAACTTTCAGACGAGGCAATTGAACCGAAGACTTCTTTTTTTAAAGCCAGGTTCTCCTTTTGCCGAACCGCTAAGCTAAGGAGATGCAAATACACCAGGGACTATGGTCAAGCGCTGGGGGAATCCAATCACAGACAGAAAGACACACACACACACACATGTGTGTGTACATTATATATATATTATATATATATATATATAATAATATTATATATATATATATACACTAGCAGTATCGCCCGGCGTTGCTCGGGTTTGTAAGGGAAATAATTATATAAGCATTTTTAGAGATGTAAAGTATAATAGCCATCTCAATATGGCTAACCACAAGGGGGAGGGGTGTTACTGTAGCTTTTTACGTTCTGAGATTTAATAATAAATTTTAGAGAGTTACTCCCTTATATATGTCAAAAATGGATTAAAAATGGGAAAAATTGATGGTAAATTTTTTTTTAAATCGTAGACTCATCGTAGACGCGCGCTAATACCCAGACGGTCTCGATATGAATCACGACTATAAGATACCCGGTTTTGGTAAAACTGCACCGCAAAATGTGGGAGTAGTTAGGAATCTAAATCGTAGGAGACAGACACACAACTTCACTCTTATATAAAGATGCTTTTTTTTTTTTCAGTCATAGAGTTAGATTTATGAAGGTCTTCAGTAGAAAATCCTTCGAATTCTGACTCGCTGCTTGATATAATGAAATTCGTATCCATTTTTTGTCAGAATTAAAAATTTTGAAAACACAATAGGAACAAATTTCGGAAAAAAATCTCCCATAATTCACGGAATTAAAATTACACTTCGATTTTTGTACAAAACTGTAGTTGAAGTGTTTACGAAGTATAATACGTGTTTTCACGAATGTACTAAAGAGATTTGCTCTGATTTAAATATGAATAGGTAAATTCGGGCGGCTTGGTAACTATATATAAGTGTCGTCTGTTTATACATAAACACTGTTTCATACTGCAATTATATATACATATATCTATATATAATATTATATAATAAAATATATACAGAGTAAAATAAAAACCAATTTACCTTTTCTGTCCTCCGTGTGTCTTTGCAAATGTGTTGGAATGATAAGTGAGTTGTGTTTTTGCGAGTTTATACTAATAACAAACACACACGTGTTTGTATGTAGTTGTATGTGTATGTAGTTGTATGTAGTTGTATATGTATGTGTATGCGTGTGTGTGAGGAATGACACACACACACTCACGCACGCACACATGTACATCAATGCTTTCGGAGTGATATGTTAAAATATTGAGTTTTCTCGAATTTTGTCTTAATTGGGGGTGAAATTGAAAGAAATATATTATGGCATGAGCGAATGGAGTACTTTGAAAAATCTTAGGTAAATTCTAATTGAAGAAGTTGTGTGAGGATTAAATGGTTATGTATTTATTTGTTTCTGTTTGCTGTGTTTTTTTATTTTTTGGAGTAGTGGTTTAAACACTTTCAGTTTAGTCTTTCTTAAATTACCGTCGCTATTACTTTCATTTTATTCGTTGCCCACTGTGTGTGTGCGTTTGCGTGTGGTGTAAACCAGACTAAGAAAAGCATTTGACACACACACCAGAATGTGAGTTTTCTGTAAATTTTGCTTAATTGGAGTTTAAATTTTTAAAACTGGACCTGGCATGACGCGATGCATTGTACTCTTAAAAATGCCAGGTAAATTGTAATTGAAGAAATCCTATATTGTAGATTTGTATAACTCCCAAAGGGAGGCAGATAAAATCTGCCTTTTATAATAAGAGATATATATATATACATATACACATATATATATATACTAGCAGTTTCGCCCGGCGTTGCTCGGGTTTGTAAGGAAATAACTATATAAGCATTTTTAGAGAGTTATAGCCAAAAAATAGGAAAAAAATGCATTAAAAATGGAAAAAAAAATTAAGGTAAATTTCTTTTTAAATCGTTGACACATCGTAGATATTTTTAGAGAGTTACTTCCCTTATATAATAGCGAAAAAAATGCATTAAAATGGAAAAATATGATGGTAAATTTTTTTAAATCGTAGACTCATCGTAGACGCGCGCTAATACCCAGAAGGGCTCGATATGACTCACGACTATAAGATACCCGGTTTGGTTTTTCTTAACCCTTTCGTTACTATATTTCTGACCAAAATACACCCTTATGTGTTTCAATTATTTTCTAAACGTAATCATAAATTAGTCTGGTTTCATTAAACAACAATAACTTTTTATTATCAATATATTAATGTGATTTTTGGAAGATAATTTAATGAAATGTCCTCAACCAATTCTATACTAAATTTTTGTCACAAAGTGACTCTAATTGCAGGTAGATACAGGTAAATTCAACAATATATAAAATTATTAAAATTTTGTTCAAACATCGCTATAGAAAATGGGTTATTAGCTAATATTCAATTGGGTATACAACAAAATTTTACGATATAATTTGTTATTCTGGGTAACTTTCTGATACCCATAATAATATTTATGGCAAAATAGGCCTAATTTTCATTTAAGGTTGTGGGAAATACCAAACTATTGTTTCTTTCGTTTTGTTTACGTTTAGCATAAACAGTTCGTTTCTGCCGTAATGATTTCAAATAGGCTCATTCGAAAAAGTAAATAGAAATAGTTTAAGGCTTTACTCTTTGGGAAAGTCTGTGGCTTGGTCCAGTTCTTCAGAAAAATCACCGAAAGAAAACAGTTTTTAAATTTTCACTCCATTCAGGTGCTAATCGTGTTCTTAATCGCTGTCGGATTCACTGTTTTCACTTTAATACCTGCAAACTTGCAAAGACAAAGGAGGAGAAGGGTGATAGCGTCAGTGAAAACAGTTCGTTCCTTTGTGTGTGTGTGCGTTTGCGTGTGGTGTAAACCACATTAAGAAGAGCATTTGACATACACACCAGAATGTGAGTTTTCTGTAAATTTTGCTTAATGGAGTTTTAAATGTTAAAAACTGGACCTGGCATGACGCGATGCATTGTACTCTTAAAATTGCTAGGTAAATTGTAATTGAAGAAATCCTATTGTAGATTTGTATAACTCCCAAAGGGAGGCGATAAAATCTGCCTTATATAAGATATATATATATATACTAGCAGTATCGCCCGGCGTTGCTCGGGTTTGTAAGGGAAATAATTATATAAGCATTTTTAGAGATGTAAAGTATAATAGCCATCTCAATATGGCTAACCACAAAGGGGGAGGGGTGTTACTGTAGCTTTTTACGTTCTGAGATTTAATAATAAATTTTAGAGAGTTACTTCCCTTATATATGTCAAAAATGGATTAAAAATGGGAAAAATTGATGGTAATTTTTTTTTTTAATCGTAGATTCATCGTAGACCCGCGCTAATACCCAGACGGTCTCGATATGAATCACGACTATAAGATACCCGGTTTTGGTTAAACTGCACCGCAAAATGTGGGAGTAGTTAGGAATCTAAATCGTAGGAGACAGACACACAACCTCACTTTTATATATAAAGATTTCCTCTATTTACATAATATTGAGGTCTCTTTCTTTCTTTTGTTATCTTACTGTTTTTAACAATATACATATATATATATATATAAATATATATATAAATGTATAAATAGTTACAGAGATGTACTTGCATAGCAAGTGACTTGATCTGAGATCGTGTGCTGGAACGAAAACAGTTGCAGCGTTGAAGGTGTTTATAAGCCATTTAAGAAACACACAAAAACCGTTAGATCACTTCAACATTTAAATTAAAGTGTCAAATATTTTCGTCGCTTTGAGAC
The DNA here is from genome assembly GCF_006345805.1 of Octopus sinensis. Lineage (NCBI taxonomy): Eukaryota > Metazoa > Mollusca > Cephalopoda > Octopoda > Octopodidae > Octopus > Octopus sinensis. The sequence continues at coordinate 1,251 of NW_021836575.1, read as the reverse complement.
CGCGACCTGTTAGCACGATATTTTTGTCAGTGACAGGTCGCGGTCTCAAAGCGACGAAAATATTTTGGCAAATGAAATTTAAATGTTGAAGTGAATGTAACGGTTTTTGTGTGTTTCTTAAATGGCTTACAAACACCTTCACGCGCACCTGCAATATATTATACACACATATATATGTATGTATGAATGTATGTGTGTGTGTGTGTGCGTGTCTGTGCTTGTGATTGTCCTCCACCACTGCTTGACAACGAATGTTGGTTTGTTTACATCCCTGTCACCTAGTGGTTTGACAAAGGAAACAGATAGAATAAGTACAATGCTTACAAAAATAAAACTGGAGTTGATTCATTAAACTACAATTCTTCAAGGCATTGCCCCAGCATGGCCACAGACCAATGGCTGGAAAAAGCAGAAGATAAAAGAATACATTCTCTGCTTTGGTATGTTCAAGGCATAAGAAAGCTTGAGTTTACATGAGAAGGCCTAACAGACCTGGTAGAAACAGCAGCCAAATCTCCCTCAAATCACACCTTACTGTCTTCTTATGTATGTATATATATGAGCCAATGAGGGGGACCTCTACATGGTAGCTAGACCTGGTAGAAATAGCAGCCAAATTTCCCCCAAATCACACCTTACTGTCTTATCTATGTATATATGTATGTATGAGCCTATGAGGAAGACCCCTTACATGGCAGCTAGACCTGGTAGAAATAGCAGCCAAATTTCCCCCAAATCACACCTTACTGTCTTATCTAGTATATTATGTATGTATGAGCCTATGAGGGAGACCCCTACATGGCAGCTAGACCTGGTAGAATAGCAGCCAAATTTCCCCCAAATCACACCTTACTGTCTTATCTATGTATATATGTATGTATGAGCCTATGAGGGAGACCCCTACATGGCAGCTAGATATGGTAGAAATAGCAGCCAAATCTCCCTCAAATCACACCTTACTGTCTTATCTTTCTGCTACTTATATTCGTCGTAAAATACTTTCCTGTCGCACACTCACGCACACGCGCACACACACACACACACACACACACACACACACACACACACACACACACACACCACACACACACACACACACACACACACACACTCACACACACGCACGTTAGCTTACAATTTTATTTATATATTGCGGGTCTGTGTTGAAAGAGGAGTGGGAGGCAGAGTGAAAGAATCACTCACTACAGTAAGTGAATTACTTACATTTTATTCCTTGCCCACTGTGTGTGT
>NW_021836574.1:0-23500 GCF_006345805.1 Octopus sinensis | reverse complement strand
TACTTGCACAGACACATACATATATATTTATTTTATAAACACAGTCTGATAGAGTGAAATTACTAATTTGTTTCATACCACGTGTTGAGAAACAACACCGGCTCTATGGTGTTATATATAATATATATATATATATAAAGGGAAGTTTACAAAAATAACAAAAGACGAAGGCAGGTGGTGTACAAACACAAACAAATGTATTAGTATAGCGCTCAGGAAGAAGAAAAATCTTTTACGTTTGAGCCTACGCTCTTCCACAGAAAGATACACGGAAAAAAAACAAGGAGAGAAAAAAAGGAGAGAAAAAGGGGAAAAGGAAAAAAGGAGAGAAAAAGCAAGGAAGAGAAAAAAAACAAGGAGAGAAAAAATGCGTGTAGTAGCTACATACATGTACATATATGTATGTATGGATATGTATGTATGCATATGGATATATGTATATGATTATGTATATATGTATATGTACATATATATGTATATAAATATGTTATATATTTAAATATTTGAATATGTATATATATATATGTGTGTATATATATATATGTATATATTTAATAAATAATATCAGGGTAATAAAGATTTAGAAAATGTTACTACCAGTGCCCTAGCGTATAGAAAAATTAGTCAATAGACTATATATTATTCATATAAAATACAGTGTAAATTTAAACACATTAAGAGGTTTCCATCATAGGAATCCCTTACACTAGAAAGAACAGCTAAAGTCCAAACTACTAATTAGGGATAAATTCTCGAAGGGAAGGAAAAGTAAAAACATTTACCATGGTTTCTGACTTAATTTAGCAAATAAAATAATTTACTAGGCGAAGTCTTCAACAGGTGCTCGCAACAGTGGTGGTGTTAGTAGTATTCAGCAGTGACTGGTTGTTGTGTCGAGTTTACAATCCCAGATTCACTCCCGAGTTCCACTCATCCCCCCCGCACCCACCCACCCCCGCATGTAACATGACCCCCACCCCCTAACCCCCGCTCCACAGTCCTGCCTTTTCAATGAAACATTACAAGACAGCTTGTCTTGGAATTTAGGAAATGCTATCACTTCTTCATCTTCTCCATCTATACAAGCTAACAGGCACAGCATCATTTGGACAGACAGTATTAAACTATGATACCTAGCTGGGGGTACCTTTCAATAATAAACAAGTGTTAGGTTTTATACACGCACACACACACACACACTCACACATATATTTATTATGTATGTTATATATATATATATATATATATATGTATATATAATGTATATGTATATATATATGTATATATGGAGGTAGATATGTATGCAATGGAAATAGTACCTTAGGTACATCTCTGTTTTTTCCTTCCTCTCTCTCTCTCTCTCGCTCTCTTTCTTTCTCTCTCTCTCAAGTGTCAATAACACATTAAATCTGGTTAAATAGTGAAATATGAAACAGGAACATACACAAACTATATGAAAACTACATATATATGTGTGTGTATATATATATATATATAATATGTAATATTTCCATCCAACCCATGCTAGCATGGAAAACAGACATTAGACGATGATGATGATGATGATGATGATATATATATATATATATATATTTGATAAGGTTCGAGACCAGTTAGAAACGATTATGAACTTCTCCATTACACTTTTTATAATATTTTTTAATAATATTTTTTGATTGGTTTGTTTTTTCAAGAACCGAAACATTGAAAAATTCATAAGAAAATTAAAATTTATCTAATATAGTGGCGTTTTCAAACTTCTTTTTTACAAATATATATATATTATATAATATATATATAATATATATATATTATATATATATATATATATATATACGAATACATATATTTATATTATATACACATATATATATTTATACCACACATATATATATATATATATTTATATTTTATACACATATATATATATTTATATACACACATATATATATTTATGATTATATACACATATACATTCATGTGAATATATATATATATATGACTACCTTTTACCTTTTATACTTTTATGTTTCAGTTATTTGACTGTGGCCATGCTGGTTCAACGAATTGACCCCAATCCTTTTTGTTTGAAACTTTGTACTATCAGTCTCTTTTGCTGAACCACTAAGTTATGGGTACAGAAACACACCAACACCAGTTGCCAAGCGGTGGAGGGGAGGGCAAACACATACACAAAGACACACACACACACATAGATATATATGAATATATACACATATATACATATATACGACAGGCTTCTTTCAGTTTCCATCTACCAAATCCACTGACACGGTTTTGGTCAGCCCGAGGTTACACTAGAAAACACAATGGGACTGAACCAGGAATGACGTGGTTGCGAAGCAGACTTCTTACCACACAGCCATACCTCTGCCTATGACTATGTATATGTATATAAGAGGTTATGGTAAAGTTACCTTTTCGAGTCATACCAACTCATAAGGGCCAGTTTCCTGATTATATATTGGTCCGTCACAAAATTACTAATTTTTGGAGCTGAGCAGACTGTGGCAATGTGAAATGAAGTGTTTTGCTCAAGAACACAATGTGTCGCCTGGTCTAGGAATTGAAACCGCTATCTTATGATCATGAGTCCAGTGCCCTAACCACTAAGCCATGTGCTGTACCACCACTGTTTATATACATCTATATATATATATATATATATATTATATATATATATATATATATATTATATAGATATATATATATATATATATATATAGATATATATACATACATATATATATATACTACATATATATATATACATATATATATATATATTTCATAAGAATTAAAGAGAATGAAGAGATCTGATGCTAATGTTGTCCCGTTTTTGTCTCTATATTTAATACATACCTCCTGAGGGACTGGTATTTTAATCTAACTCCTTGACTTAATTACTACTTAATTAATTCTATTATTACTATTTATTAAAACATGGTGAGCTGGCAGATTCATTAGAGAGCATTGGGGAAAAACAAAAATGTGCCTCATGGGTGCCTTGTGTATTTGCTTTGGCGTTTGCGTTCTAAGGTCAAATACTGCTGTGGTTAACATTGTTTGTCATCTGTCTGGTGTCAATAAATTAAAAAAAAATTTTAACAAAAACTAGGCGCAGGAGTGGCTGTGTGGTAAGTAGCTTGTTTACCAACCACATGGTTCCGGGTTCAGTCCCACTGTGTGGCACCTTGGTCAAGTGTCTTCTACTATAGCCTCGGGCCAACCAATGCCTTGTGAGTGGATTTGGTAGACGGAAACTGAAAGAAGCCTGTCGCATATATGTATGTATATATGTATATGCGTGTGTGTGTTTGTGTGTCTGTGTTTGTCCCCCTAGCATTGCTTGACAACCGATGCTGGTGTGTTTACATCCCCGTCACTTAGCGGGTCGGCAAAAGAGACCGATAGAATAAGTACTGGGCTTACAAAGAATAAATCCCGGGGTCGAGTTGGTCGATTAAAAGGCGGTGCTCCAGCATGGCCGCTGTCAAATGACTGAAACAAGTAAAAGAGAAAAGAGAGAGAGAGTCTAATCCTGAGGCTGTGGAATCAAATTGCCCATCCCCTCAAAATTACGAGAGAGAGAGACACAAATTGATAGAAGAAAGAAAACATACCAAGACGCCGTTCAGTGGGACTGAACTTATAACCATGGGTTTGGGAAGCAAGCTGTATATGAATGAAATGTATGTATACACACACACGCACACATATATATATACTCTCTTTACTCTTTTACTTGTTTCAGTCATTTGACTGCGGCCATGCTGGAGCGCCGCCATTTGCTTTAGTCAAGCAAATCGACCCCAGGACTTATTCTTTGTAAGCCCAGTACTTATTCTATCGGTCTCTTTTGCCGAACCGCTAAGTGACAAGGACATAAACACACCAGCATCAGTTGTCAAGCAATGCTAGGGGGACAACCACAAACACACAAACACATACACACACATATATATATATACATACATATATGCAACAGGCTTCTTTCAGTTTCCGTCTACCAAATCCACTCACAAGGCATTGGTCGGCCCGGGGCTATAGCAGAAGACACTTGCCCAAGATGCCACGCAGTGGGACTGAAGCCTGAACCATGTGGTTGGTTAGCAAGCTACTTACCACACAGCCACTCCCACGCCTATATGTATGTATGTATAGAGAGAGAGAGATACATAGATGTAAATAGGCGCGGCTGTGTGGTAATATGATATATATATGTATTTGTCACCAGGATGTTTTGGTGATCCGATGAGCCGGCTTCCTTTGCACTAATTTGCCATTGTATTGTGTAATGCTGGGCGCACATATTAATGCCAACGTATGCATAATTTCTTGTATAGTGAAGTTAACGCTACGTGAAGGTCATGAAACAGCCATAATCCTAAGGAAGTCTTGTGATTCAATAAATCCATATTCCCCTCTCATCTCTCTAGACTTTGTTTTCACATATATATGTGCGTATATATATATATATGTGTGTGTATGTATATATGTGCTCTCAGATATATGCACATATATATATATGTATGTGTACTTATTTGCTATTGTGTACATGTATATAAGTATATGCCTTTATGTATGTGTGTATGTGTGTATGTGCATATGTATGTGTATATATATATATATGTGTGTGCATATATATATATATGTGCTCTCAGATATATGCACATATATATATATGTGCATATATATATATATATATATGTATGTGTACTTATTTGCTATTGTGTACATGTGTATAAGTATATACCCTCATGTATGTGTGTATGTGTGTGTGCGCATATGTATGTGTACTTATTTGCAATTGTGTACATGTGTATAAGTATATGCCCTCATGTATGTGTGTGTGTGTAGATATATATATTTATATATATATATGTGGTTATATATTTGTGCTTGTGTATGTATGCTTACATGCGAATGAGTATCTTTTCCTCACCATATGTCCAAATCTGTTGAATCAGCAAAAATCTTGCAAACAAAACACAAAGAGAACCCTTTATGGAGAAGTCCCTACTTTCTAAAGAGGTCCTTACTTCATCTGAACATATGGTCATTTGTGGAATCGAGAGAGAGGCGCTTTATTGATGACGATGATGACGACGACGGTGATGATGATAATGGTGATGATGATGATGAATAGGCGAAGAAGGAGGTGTGAAAGAACATAAAGCCAATGGTGGGGGAGACTTTGTTATCGGAGGAAGTTTTTGTTGTATTCTTTAACCATTTCTTCCGTTTCCTTGATTTCTTAAGAAACATATTGTTGTCCATATGTTTTGATCAATTTTCGAAAATTACTCAGAATTTCAACGAATTTTTTCCTTTTTCTTTTTTAGTAAATTTTCTTTGCCATTTATTAAACTGCTGTTTGAAATATAACCTAATGAAAACGTTTTAAAAAATTCTTACACAAAATTATGTTTTGTAGTAAGAGGATAATTAAATCCTTTTTTTATTTACCCTGTTTTGAAAGCCTTCTCCTTCTGTGATGACATTAATTTCATTAAATAATCAAGTGTCTGGGATGGGTGAGAGATTTTTAGTGAAATTACTAATTTTTGCATCATTAACTCTTTTGGTAAGATCCGTCTGTGACCATTCCCAGTTATGTAATATAAGCTTCCTGTTTTAAAATTGTCAACACTAAAAACTTGCATCACCATTTCGTGTTAATTTATGTTCCAAATAAAGTTGTTTTTCTAGTAATAAAAGGATTAGATATTGTAAGATTCTGTCGGTTTGTGTGTTCTGAAACAAACCTGAGATTGTGTTACAAACTTTGTCTTAACCCTTTTGGTACCAACCCGGCTGAAACCGCCTCTGGCTCTGTGGTACAAATGTCTTGTTTTCATAAGTTTTGAATTACAATCTTCCACCAAACCTTAGTCACAATTTATGTTCCTAACTCTAGCTTAATGATAACTAAGTTATTTTACTAAATTATTTGTTACATTTAAACTTAATTGAAAGAAACACAGAGCATCTCAGCAGAAATATGGTTACAAAAGGGTTAAGATATATAATAGAGAAACAATTCTTAACCCTTTTGATACCAACCTGGCTGAAGCTGGCTCTGGCTCTGAGTACAAGTGTCTTGTTTTCATAAGTTTTGAATTACAATCTTTCACCAAATCTTTGTCACAATTTATGTTCCTAACACCAGCTTAATGGTAACTAAGTTATTTTACTAAATTCTTTGTTATATTTAAAATTAACTGAAAGAAACAGAACATCTCAAAATAAAACAAGAGTTAAAGTGATCTAAGTTAAAATGCTCCTTCAAAATTGCATGTTAATTTGTTCCAAATAAAGTTGTTTTGCTAAAGTCTTCATAAATCTATTATATAAAATCCGTTCTGTCTGTCTGTGAGTGTCTTCTAGCATCTCGGGCATCCTCCATCTGATTGCGCTCAAATTTGATATGTAGATACCAACGGTATCAGGGCATGTATAAGTCTTGAAAAAATTACAAAAAATCGATTCCAGGTGAGAATGTGATTGATAAAGCCGTGGGAACGTACATTTGTATGTGCAAGTACATCAGCTGTTGCAATCGATACTACACGTACGCGAAAAAAATGCACGTGCAGTTTGCGCAAAAAAAGCCGGCTGGCTTCAAATAATGCCACTAAATGCAGTATATTTAAGAGACTAAAAAAGTAAGATGCAAAAGAGATATTTTCTTCAAACTTGGCATGAAGGAAGGAAAGACTATTTGGTTTCTAAAGAAGTTTTTTTTGCCTTAACTTCGTTTAACAAAACCAAAAATTTTATTGAAATAAAAGCATGCTTAATTATTTTTTTAATGAAAAGAAAACACTGATTGCTTTTTATTCAGCAGATATGATTCAGCATCGTCCATTTGACAGGGGGGGGGGGTTGCTCGTATAATAATAAAATATTTAGGTTTTGTATGATTCTATCAGTTTATGTATTCTGGAACAAACATGAGATTAGAACTGGTTCTGAGTTACTTTCTTTTTTAAAGCAATTTAAATTAAAACTTCCCATCTCAATTTCTTATTAATTTAGGTTCCAAGTACTGGCTTAATAATTACTAAGTTATATAAATAAATTCTTCAGGCATAGGAGTGGCTGTGTGGTAAGTAGCTTGCTTACAAAACCACATGTTTCTGAGTTCATTCCCACTGTGTGGCACCTTGGGCAAGTGTCTTCTACTATTGCCTTAGGCCTACCAAAGCCTTGTGAGTGGATTTGGTAGATGGAAACTGAAAGAAGCCCGTCGTATATATGTATATATATATATGTATGTGTGTGTGTGTGTATGTTTGACTTATTCTTTGTAAGCCTAGTACTTATTCTATCGGTCTCTTTTGCTGAATTGCTAAGTTATGGGGATGTAAACACACCATGGTTGTGGGGAAAAACACACACACACACACACATATATATATATAAGATGGGCTTCATTCAGTTTCCATCAACAAAATCCACTCACAAGGCTTTGGTCAGCTTGAGGCTATAGTAGAAGACACTTGCCCAAGGTGTCACACAGTGGACTCCAGGACTTATTCTTTGTAAACCTAGTACTTATTCTTTCAGTCTCTTTTGCCAAACTGCTAAGTTACAGTGACGTAAATATGCCAGCATCGGTTGTTAAACGATGTTGGGAGCACAAACACAGACACACAAACATATACACACACATACATATATATACACGGCAGGCTTCTTTCAGTTTCCGTCTACCAAATCCATTCCCAAGGCTTTGGTCGGTCCAAGGCTATAGTAGAAGACACTTGGCCAAGGTGCCATGCAGTGGGATTGAACCCGGAACCATGTCGTTGGTAAGCATTCTTTCAGTTATTTGACTGTGGCCATGCTGGTGCACCACCTTGAGGAATTTTTAGTTACATACAGCTCTGGTACGACCACACTTGGAATTCGCATCATCAGTTTGGAATCCCTATCTTGCTCAGAACATTGACCTCCTGGAATCTGTCCAGAGACGTGCAACCAAACGCATACCCTCCATCAGACACCTACCATATTCTGAGCGCCTTGTTTCCCTGGGCATGGATTCACTGAAGCTCCGGCGTCTGGCGACGGACTTGGTAAACACCCACAAGGTTATCAACCACCTCACCAACAACAACACCGAACACCTTTTTGATCTCCATGTGTCTAACCACTGGACATGCCTACAAAGTCAGAAAACAACACAGCTCCCATGACTTTCGGAAACATTTTTTCACTCTCAGGGTTGCTGAAGCGTGGAATAAACTGCCTGCATCAGCTGTTGACTGCCATGACACTGCATCCTTTAAGGCCCTCATGCTTCCCGAAATCCGTCGAAACTACACCTGATTATATATACACTTTAGATGAGTTGTAGTGCACCTGAGCACTGTACACAATTATTATTATTATTATTATTATTAAATCAACCCCACTACATTGTATTATTATCATTTCTTTTTTTTTGCACCTGGTACTTCTACCAGTCTCTTTTGCCATATTGTTAACTTACAGGGACATAAACACACCAACACCAGTTTTCAAGCAGTGGTGGGACAGCAACACAAGCACAATGACACATGCACACACACACACACACACATATGACATTGCCTTTCATCAATAAAATAAGTACCAGCTGCACACTGGGGTCGATGTAATCAACTTAATCCCCACCCCTATAATTGCTGGCCTTGTGCTAAAATTCAAAATCATTCTAATAATCAACCATTTAAGGCAGCTGGCTCGCGGAATTGTTAGCACGCTGGATGAAGCACTTAGCAGCACTTCATCTGTCTTTACGTTGCCTTTCATCCTTTCAGGATTGATAAAAATAAATACCAGCTGAGTACTGAGGGTCAATGTAATCAACTTACCCCCTCCCCAATATTGCTGGCCTTTGAAAGCAGTATAATTATCAACCCTAATCCTCCCTTAATTATTAGGGAGTCATTGAAATTGCCATCCAATTCTTTATATTCTGAATTTAAATCTTGTTGAGGTTGACTCTGGTTTTCATTTTTAGGACCCAGTTACATAAAGGACCCAGTAACATAAAGGACCCAGTTACATAAAGGACCCAGTTACATAAAGTACCGGTAATTTCTGTCTCCTCACACCTTCTCATGAGTCTCTAAGTCTTTGTAAAAATGAAACAGTTAGGGAGCCACTATATAGTTACTAGACTTGTTAGAAATAGTAGTCAGATCTCCCTCAAATATACCTTACTATCTTAAAAATGGAGATGATACATGATATGGTCTTGAGTTCCTTGTACATAGGGAAAATGTGGGATGGTCACGGTTGGAATGTCTTTGTTTGTGAGTTTTCTTATTCAGGGTTGGGCTAGGGGTGAACAATAAGAGCAACAGCAAAATACTTCTAACAAAAATGTGATGGATCGGGGTGGACGTGAGATATGCAGTCTCCTGTTTTAGGAAGTAAAAATAAACAAATTCACCTTATTTACATGAAATATAAATAAGAGAAGGGGGAGGAGGGAAGAGAGAGAAGAAAGTGTGTGTGTGTGTGTGTGTGTCTGTGTGTGTGTGTGTGTGTGCATGTGTGTGTGTGTGTGTGATACACAGAAGACAGAGAGAAATGGATAGAAAGAGAAAAACAAGAATTTAGAATTAGAGAGAGAGAGAGAAATAGATAGATAGATAGATAGATAGATAGATAGACAAACAAAAAGATAGATAGATAGATAGACAGATAGATAGATAGATAGATAGATAGATAGATAGGTAGGTAGATAGATAGATAGATAGACAGACAGACAGAGGCAAACACAACACATAGTGAGAGAGTGTATGTCTGAGCAGATATTCTTTTTACTTTTACGCCCTTTTCAAGCCTAGCCAGGCTCATGGGCCCAGTTTCCCGGTTTCTGTGGTGCATGTGTTCCCTCCAGCTGGACGGGACACCAGTCCATTGCAGCGTTACTCAAGAAACAGGAAGAAAGTAGGGGCGAAAGAGTACAACAGGGGTTGCCACCACCCCCTGCCAGAGCGTCGTGGGGCTTTTAGGTGTTTTCGCTCAATAAACACACACAACGCCCGGTCTGGGAATCGAAACCACGATTCTCTGACCGTGAGTCCGCTGCCCTAACCACTGGGCCATTGCGCTTCCACATCTGAGCAGATATACTGAGAGTGAAAGAGGCACAGACAGACAAACAAATAAAGAAAGAAAGAAAATGAGTGTGGAATAGACATACAGAGAGAGAGAGAGAAGCAAACAGATAGTGAGAGAGAGAGAGAAAGTGTTGTATAAGATAGATACACAGAAAGTGACAGAGTGATAAAGAAGGAGAGAGAGGGTAAGAGAAAAAGAGAGGAAAGCAGACAGAGAATGAGAGAGAAGAGTGAGAGTGTGTGAAAGAGAAACAAAGAGAGAGAGAGAGAGAGAGAAAGAGTGTGATACAAAGAGAGAGTGAGATGAGAGAAGGTAAACAAACAGACACTGAGAAAGAGAGGGGGTGAGTAGGAGAGAAAGATGAGTGAAGGAGAGTGTATATATATGAGGTAGATTCACTGAGAGAGAGGGAGGAAAGACAAATTAGAGAGAGAGAGAGAGAGAGAAAGAGAAAGAAATGGAGGAAAAGAAAGAGAGACAGTGAGAGAGTGAGACAGTGAGAAAGAGAAAGAAGAGAAGGAAGACAAAAGGTGGAGAAATGTCGAATGATTCAGAATTTGGTAAGAATTTTGTGGAAGTAAGTTTTCCAAGATTCCATTGACAAGTTGTTGAAACATGTCTGGAATGGAGGACCACCCCTCCTGAAATGGGTGGAGGAACTTCCTGCCAGGCAATGTTTTGGATATTTAGATTTTATACAACTTTATACATTGATAAGGATCTGGTGCCGAACGGGTTAGTTGAGTTCTCACTAAGTGTATGGAAGAAACCGTTTCAATAGAATGTGTATTCATTGTACGTATGTTATACACTGATGTGTGAGTGTGTGTATGTGTGTGTATGTGTGTGTGTATATAACGTATTTATATCTATGCGTTTATACATATGTAAATATATATATTTGTTTATATATATATAGATGCAGTAGGGGCTGCGTGGTTAAGTAGCCTGCTTACCAACCAAATGGTTCCGGGTTCAGTCCCACTGTGTGGCAACTTGGGCAAGTGTCTTCTACTGTAGCGTCAAGCCTACCAAAGACTTCTGAGTGGATTTGGTGGACAGAAACTGAAAGAAGCCCATTGTATATATGTATACTCTTTTACTCCTTTACTTGTTTCAGTCATTTGACTGCAGCCATGCTGGAGCACTGCCTTTAGTCGAGCAAATCGACCCCGGGACTTATTCTTTGTAAGCCCAGTACTTATTCTATCGGTCTCTTTTTGCCGAACCGCTAAGTGACGGGGACGTAAACACACCAGCATCGGTTGTCAAGCAATGCTAGGGGGACAAACACAGACACACAAACATATACACACACATATATATATACATATATACGACAGGCTTCTTTCAGTTTCCGTCTACCAAATCCACTCAGAAGTCTTTGGTCGGCCCGAGGCTATAGCAGAAGACACTTGCCCAAGATGCCACGCAGTGGGACTGAACCCGTAACCATGTGGTTGTTAAGCAAGCTACTTACCACACAGCCACTCCTGCGCCTATATGTATATGTATGTGTGTGTGTGTCTGTGTTTGTCCCCCGCCAACATCGCTTGACAACCGATGCTGGTGTGTTTACATCCCTATAACTTAGCAGTTCAGCAAAAGAGGCCGATAGAATAAGTATTAAGCTTACAAAGAATAAGTCCTGGGGTCTATTTGCTCGACTAAAGGTGGTGCTCCAGCATGGCCACAGTCAAATGACTGAAACAAGTAAAAGAGCAAAAGCATATATTTATTTATGTATATATATATATGTGTTTATATGTATGTATATATATGTATGCATGTATATATATGTGTGTATATGTGTATGTATACATATATATATGTATGTATATATATTGTATATTGAGAAAAAAGTTATTAGAATTTTGGAAAAAAAAAATCATTATTTTTTTCATTATGATTAGCGCTTTTGTTCCTTTCTCAAACTTCTCAAATTATATTTTGCGAATTTACAAACAGCTTGTTCATTTATATAAAACAGATGGGGTTTTTTTTTTGTGGTTTTGTTTAGAAGAGAACTTTTTTCGTTCTTTGGGGTGAGGTTCCATGACAATGGAGATAGATAGAAATATACCTACCTATATTTCTATCTATCTCCATTGTCATGGAACCTCACCAAAAAAAAAAAAAAAAGTTCTCTTCTAAACAAATCCAGAAAAAAAACATCTGTTTTATATAAATGAACAAGTTGTTTGTACATTCACAAAAATTCTATTTGACAAGTTTGGGAAAGAAATGAAAGCGCTAATCATAATGAAGAAATAAAGAATTTTTTTTCCAAAATTCTGACGACTTTTTTTCTCAATATTCAATTTCTGTACACCACACCTAGCACTCTATACATATGTATGTATGTATGTATGTATGTATGTATGTATGTATGTATGTATGTATGTATGTATGTATGTATGTATGTATGTATGTATGTATGCGTATGTATATATATATGTGTGGTGTGTGTGTGTGAATATATAAACATATGTATATGTATGTATATATATGTGTGTGTATATATATATATATATATATATATATATATATATATATATATATATATGTGCATGTGTATATATACATATGTGTGTATATATATGTATGTATATATATATATATATATATATATATATATGTGTGTATAGGATATATATATATGTATGTATATATATATATATGTATATGCATATATCTGTGTTTGTATAAATATATATATATATAGTCTTACAATAACCATCTAAGGTATAAGAATATCTGTTTTTACTACTGGTATAACATAGCTATGTTAACCTGGGGCGTACATATGAAAGCATATTATGCTCATAGGATACAGGCAATAGCAAAATAAACAAGAGTTTATCAGGGATCAAATTTAAATTAAGCAGGAAATGGAGAAAATTCTTGATCAACAAACAAAATGACTACCATCGATTATTATTTTTTAATGCATAAACTTTAAAACTTCTAACAGCCGTTTCTGCTTCCAATGTCTCTCAGCACTGCAAAAAAAAATTCTGAGTATAATATTCATCATATTCTATAGCATATCCAATCTGGTACATGGACCTTCATCAGAAAGAAGACTTAATATATTTGAATCATACCATTTTGCAGTGTAACACTTCAAGTGGTTGAGCAAATGACTAATCTAGAAAATTAATTGGTTGGTTAATCTTTCTGTAGGGGTAACCAGGTGTATAAATAAAAGAAAATGAAACAAGTACTTTAGTATAACAAGATTCGCCAGTAGGTCTAGAAAAAGAATAGTACTCAAGATTTCGTAAATAGTACTAATTAATATTTATCCAAATAACATGTCCATAAATTAATTACATTAATATACTTGCTAATATATTATAAAGACCAACCACCTGTTGTCCATAATGGGATTGACCAAAGTCCAGCCATCAATATAATCAGTCGGTTAAATTTAAAAACCAAAAGGCCAGCTATTAAGGCTGTTATAGGGGTAGATGTAAATAAAGAAGTCATCATCATCATCATCATCATTATCATCATTTTCATCATCATCATCATCATCATCATCATCATTATCATCATTTTTCATCATTATCATTGTTTAACGTCCACTTTCCTTGCTAGCATGGGTAATACATATATATATAATGCTGATGGGTCTAATTTTTGATTTGTAAGCAAAATCTTTCTTATGAACCTTGAATGTAATGTATGGTTCTTATATTCTTAGAGATAATGATGAAATCTTTTTTTTTTCTTACTTCGGGGGTTATTTTCTGAAGGATATGTATATTTGCTAATTTATCCAATATTGATCTCAGTAATCAATAACACATACATGTGTATATAACAACACTAACCCTGATAAGTTTTGATTTAAAACAAATATGAGACCACCCTTTAATAAACTCTTAAAACCCTTTAACTCTTTAGTGTTCAGATTACTCTGTTAAATGTAATACTTTTTCACTCAAATTGTTTTGGATTAATCCTGGATTATCTTACAGCTGTGAGGTTTCAATGATGTGATTGTTTATTTTTAGAATGGCATTGTCGGTTAGGTGTGAGAAGCTAGATATGGCCAGTTTGAATATAAAACATGTAGAATATATTGGGCTGGATATGGGTTAAAGAGGATCTTTATACATTCATAGAATTCAGGTAATTCCACAACAGATACAAGAAGGATTTTCCCATTAGTTTCAAAGAAACAACCCTTTAATAAAATCTTAAAATCTTTTGAAGATATTTGTACGTTCATAAAATACATTAAATACAGGAAATGCCACAACAGATACGAGAAGGATTTTGGTGCATTTGTTGGAAATTATCAGGAAATCAAATGACTTGTTTATCAAATCTGATAAAATTGTATGATTGTAAGTCTTACAATTATTTAGTTTTCAGTTCCAGTTGAAATATTTACAAGAAAACTATTTGGAATGCAACCTGATAAAGGCTATCAAAACTTAAGGGAAAAGACCTGTTTATTGATGGATAAATGCATGAAATTCCTTCCTGGCATTCAAGGATTATAAGACATTCAGTACCAGAAGGGGTTCTTTCTGATACTCAAGTACCATATGACAATTTTGGCTACTAACCAGTAATTAGACTGGTCAATACTACTGTGATCAGTATTGGACAGATCCTTGAGAAAATTATCTTTGAATTAATAAAAAAACAAAAACATTCATTTTGTAGTAAAGATTGTTTGCCAACATAACATGGCAGTCCTGGTTTAGGACGAATGTTACTGTAATTTAGCCCCCCAGTTCCTGTAATTTAGAATCGCTAAGTTATGGGGACACAAACACACCAGCATCAGTTGTCAAGCGATGTTGGAGGGACAACCACAGACACATACACACAGATACACACACACACACACATATATACAATGGGCTTCTTTCAATTTCCGTCTACCAAATCCACTCACAAGACTTTGGTCAGCCCAAGGCTATAGTAGAAGACACTTGCCCAAGGTGCCACACAGTGGGACTGAACCCGGAACCATGTGGTTGGTAAGCAAGCTACTTGCCACACAGCTACTCCTGTATACAATACTAAAACAATAATATTATGAATTTACGGAGATGTACTTGCATAGCAAGTTACCTGAGCTGAGATCGTGTGCTGGGACGAAAACAATTGCAGATCAAGCCACTGCCTTCCTCCCAACACCTCCTTTTTCTCTACTGCCTTTCCATTGCCCCCTTAGGCACCAACGCCCACCTGGGAGGAGGGGCTTTAGCACCCACTTTGAGAACCTATGGCATATAGTAAAAAGATGACATTTTCCCAAGGTGGCACACAATGCGACTCTTATCAAGGCCACACTGTTGAGTAGCAAACATAAACTTCTGACACATTTATTTTAAAAAGAAATCACATTAGCCATGACTAATGTGGTTTTATTTTCTGTTTTCATTAGAAATATTTCAGGATTTTTCCTCATTACCTTATGATCATCCTCCTCGCCATAGTCGTTGATGTTGTTGTTGTTGTCGTTGTTGAATAATTAAATCATACGTTATGTAAGCTTACATAAGAGGCCACATGTCATTGATGAAAAAATTAAATGAAAAAGAAAATGAGTTTCCTTAACGAGCCAAATCTCATCAGTAACAATATATATATATATACATATAAAGAAAAAAAAATACGCTTTCCAAATTCAGGAATAAATCACCTTCTGTTTTTGACATTGTAAAAATAATAATAATAATAATAATAATGATGATGATGATGATGATGATGTGTGGATGATGTTGTTTATTTATTATTAGTGTATGGTGTGTGATGCCTGGAGGAAACATTGCACGTTTGGGGGGGAATCTTGGTTCAACTTATGTAACATTTAGTGACAGAAGCAATTAAAAGAACAGTGTAATGATGGCAATAATAGCAACAACGACAACAAGAACAACAACAGCAACAACAATAGCAGTAGCAAAAGCAGTAACAAGCATCAACAAAAACAAGAACAGTAACAGTATAGGCGCAGGAGTGGTTGTGTGGTAAGTAGCTTGCTTACCAACCACATGGTTCCGGGTTCAGTCCCACTGCATGGCACCTTGGGCAAGTGTCTTCTACTATAGCTTCGGGCCATCCAAAGCCTTGTGAGTGGATTTGGTAGACAGAAACTAAGAGAAGCCCATCGTATATATGTATGTGTGTGTGTGTGTGTATGTTTGTGTCTGTGTTTGTCCCCCCAACATCGCTTGACAACCGATGCTGGTGTGTTTGCATCTCTGTAACTTAGCAATTTGGTAAAAGAGATTGATAGAATAAGTACTAGGCTTACAAAGAATAGGTCCTGGAGTCGATTTGCTCGACTAAAGGCGGTGCTCCAGTATGGCCACAGTCAAATGACTGAAACAAGTACAAGGGTACAAGAGTACAAGAGAGTAGTAGTAGTAGTAGTAGTAGTAGTAGTAGTAGTAGTAGTAGTAGTAGTAGTAGTGGTGGTGGTGGTGTTTTCAAATTTTGGTACAAGACCAGCAAGTTCAGAAGTAAGTCAATTAGATTGACCCACCCCCAGTACTCTAGTTGATTACATCAACCCCCAATGCATAACTGGTACTTATCAACATCTACCACCACCCGTATCCCCCGCCTCCCCCAGGAGGATGAAAGGCAAAGTTGACCTCAATGGCATTTGAACTTAGAACATAACAATGAACAAATACTACTAAGCATTTTGCCTGGCATTATAACGGTTTTGCCAGCTTGCTGTTTTAATAGTAATACCAATAATGATAATAATAATAATAATAATAACAACAATAATAAATATTCTTCTTCTTGCTATTATGATGGACAAAAATGCCTAATGGTATTTCTTTCATTTTTTTAGATTCTGAGATTAAATCAATTAGTCTCCTACCCACAAGTTTCAGGACTTGAGCCTATATTATCTTCCTCATCATCATCATCATCATCATCATTATTATTATTGAGTGAGAGAGCAGTGCATGCCATTAAAGTGACACTGAGGTAAAATATACGAAGCCCAGTATACCCATCATGACTACCCGTCTGATAAGGGTACATTAGGCACATTATTAGGCACTTCGTTTCACGTTGCTCCAGTTCACTCAGCTGTAGAAATGAGTTGCGACATCACAGGTGCCAAGCTGTATTGGACCCTTTGCCTTTCCCTTGGATAACACTGGTGGCGTGGAGAGAAGAGGCTGGTATACATGGGTGACCTTGCCCGGACTTGTGCCTGGGAGGGTAACTCTCTAGGTGCAATCCCATGGTCAGTCATGACCAAAGGGGGTTTCAGTAGTATTATTTTTATTATTATTATTATTATTATTATTATTATTATTAATATTATTATTATTATTATTATTATTATTATTATTATTATTGTTATTATTGTTATTATTATTATTCAGTAGTTTTATTTTATAGCGTGCTTTCACTTCACTACCGAGCGCAGCTCTGTGTGCCTTGGGGTATTGTGCTGTGATTTGTTGTGATGCTCTGATGGTTATTGTATGGAAAGTGTTCTGCGTAGGGTGTGTGCAGTGCCTAGTAGTGCAATTTTCTGTATGTTATATGTGTTTGTAAGTCCTGGTGTTTTTGTTATGTATTTGTCTGAATATTTTTTTATCATGCCTAATGCACCTACTATGATAGGAACTGTTTCTGTTTTTAGATTCCACATTCTGGTTACCTCTATTTCCAGGTCTTTGTATTTTGAGAGTTTCTCCATTTCTTTTAGAGACACGTTGTCATCAGCCGGTATTGATACATCAATTAGAAAGCATTTTTTTTCTTCATTTATTATTATTATTATTATTTTTTATTATTATTATTATTATTATTACTATTATTATTATTATTACTATTATTATTATTATTATTATTACTATTATTATTATTATTATTAAGATGGCCGGCTGGCAGAATCGTTAGCAAGCTGGACAAAATGCTCTGCAGTATTTCACCTGTCACTACATTCTGAGTTCAAATTCCACCGAGGTCGACTTTGCCTTTCATTCTTTTGAAGTCAATAAAATCGTACCAGTTGAGTACTGGGGTCGATGTAATTGACTAACCCCCTCCCCACAAACTTTAGGCCTTGTGCCTTTAGCAGAAGGGATTATTATCATTATTATTATTATTATTATTATTATTATTATCATTATTATTATTATCATTATCATTATTATTATTATTATTATTATTATTATTATTATTATTATTATCATCGTTGCCATCGTTATTATTATTATTATTATTATTATTATTATTATTATTATTATTATTATTATCATCACTATCATCATCATTGCCATCGTTATTATCATTATTATTATTATTATTATTATTATTATTATTATTATTATTATTATTATTATTATTGTTATTTTTTGTTATTGTTGTTGTTGTTAGGATATTGTTAATTGAAATAAAAACAGAATAACATATGTTAATTAGATTTTGGATTTTTGGGCCTGGCTTTGCCCCCTACTCCACCATCTCCTCTTCATATTTTCGTAGCTATGGGAGTGGAGAGGTGAATGGGTGCAGTGGTGGTGGGTGGATGTAATTATTCTAACAGTGCAAGAAACAAAAGAAATTGATTAACATTGGTATGTGAAAGTGTGGCCTGAGGTCATATCATGTGGTGCATAGTGGCATTCCTTCCAGCTCTTTTTCTTTTCTGAGATCAAATCCCACAGGGGGCAACTTTGCCTTTTGTCCTTTTTGGGGAAGGGGATGATAAAAAAAAGTACTAAGGTTGGGCGCAGGAATGGCTGTGTGGTAAGTTGCTTGCTAACCAACCACATGGTTGCGGGTTCAGTCCCACTGCGTGGCATCTTGGGCAAGTGTCTTCTGCTATAGCCTCGGGCCGACCAATGCCTTGTGAGTGGATTTGGTAGACGGAAACTGAAAGAAGCCTGTCGTATATTATATATAATGTGTGTATGTGTGTTTGTGTGTCTGTGTTTGTCCCCCTAGCATTGCTTGACAACCGATGCTGGTGTGTTTACGTCCCCGTCACTTAGCGGTTCGGCAAAAGAGACCGATAGAATAAGTACTGGGCTCGACTAAAGGCGGTGCTCCAGCATGGCCGCAGTCAAATGACTGAAACAAGTAAAAGAGAGAAAGAGAGAAAGAGAGGTTAATGTAATCGATTTGCCCCCCTCCCTTAAAAATTGCTGGCCTCGTACTAAGGTTAGAAATAGTCATTGGAATTAAGGTTCCTAACCTATGGATGATGGCAAAGGTTGGTCTTTCCATTGAACAACAGGCAAGGAGGTTTCTTTGTTGGTCACTCAGCACTACCTACTCAAAATAGCAAATCTCCCTCAAACTTCATGTTCTAGACATGAAAACAAAGGATATTTGGAAATGGCATATTGTATAATGCAAGGGAGTGCTGAAAAGTTCCTTGCTTTGTGTAAAAAAACAAAAATACGGAGGATCAGTTAAATATGATTTTATTCAACATTTTCCTCTCTCAGATTCACAACTTATTGCAGTGGTCCTTCAGTTTTTCTAAACTCTGTAAAAGAATTCGGAAGTTGGGCCTCCATTCAGTCCATTTGCTGGAGCACCTTCTTTCATAGAACAAATCGACCCCAGGACTTATTCTTTGTAAGCCTAGTACTTATTCAATCAGTCTCTTTTGCCAAACTGCTAAGTTACGGGGACATAAACATATTATATATATATATATATATATATATATACAACGGGCTTCTTTCAGTTTCCATCTACCAAATTCACTCACAAGACTTTTGTTGGACCGAGGCTATAGTGGAAGACACTTGCCCAAGGTGCCATGCAGTGGGACTGAACCCGGAGCCATGTGGTTGGTAAGCAAGCTACTTACCACACAGCCACTCCTATGCCTGCATACATGCATATATTTATATATTACTTATATTATTATTATCATGATATATATATATATATATATATAATATATATATATATATATTATATATATTATGATATATAATATGATATATATATATGATATATATATATATATATATATATATAGATACAGATAAGAGGAAAGATTCTATAAGAAAGGAACTCTAATCTCTCTTTTATATTTTGATAAGCATAACAAATGCGCAACCGGTAAAAAGAACTTCACCTAATTAAATTACTTAAATTACTTCAATTATTTGTCAGCATTTTCTTCATTTCCTTTTTTATATATCCCACTCGTGTTCGACATCTCCTTTTTTTTTAAATATATATATCTTATATATATAATATATATATATATATATATATATATATATATATATATTATATATGTATATATATATACGTATAATACTTATTGCTTATATAGATATATGTATGCATATATGGTGTATGTCATTCTTACAGAGCTGGTAATTCCACTATTCACAGATGAACTCATAAATGCAGTGTTGATATATTTATATTGGAGTTAAGCCCCACAGGAAAACTCTCTATAGGGTTAACTGTAAATATACATACATACATACACGCATAGATACATACATAAATACATACATACATACATATATACACACTTGCATCATACACAAATATATAAAAGTTTGCATATATATATATATATATATATATATCTATATATATATGCCTTTTATCATAAGAGATATATACACACAC
The DNA here is from genome assembly GCF_006345805.1 of Octopus sinensis. Classification (NCBI taxonomy): domain Eukaryota; kingdom Metazoa; phylum Mollusca; class Cephalopoda; order Octopoda; family Octopodidae; genus Octopus; species Octopus sinensis. Next base: position 2,731 of record NW_021836574.1, on the reverse strand, counting down.
ACACATGCATGTGAGTGTATATGATGTATATAATGACTCGTATAAGATATCCTGTTACGTCTCACATCAATAGTTACTTAACTCTAGACTGTACTAAAGGAGAGCTAATGGTAACAACAACAACACCAATAACAACACTAACTGCATGCGGATTTTGTTCCATGGGAAACTTTCTCTTAACACTGCCTCTTCTGATTATACACACACATGCTATATATATATATATGTGTGTGTGTATGTATGCACATGCACATATATATATATATTTATATATATATATGTATATATATAATATATATATATATATATATATATATATATATATAATATATATATATATATTTATATATATACATACATATCAATACACATATACGAGTATGTGTATGTGTGTGTGTGTGTGCATGTGTGTGGGTATGAGTGTGTGGGAAGTGTGTATATATATATATATATATATATGTATGTATGTATGTCATATATATATATATTTATATATATATATATATGTATGTATGTATTTATATATATATATTATATATGTATATGTATATATGTATATATATAAAATATATTATATGTATATGTGTATATATATATATATATATATATATATATATATATTCTGTTGACTGATGTCTGTGGGAAACAAGTGTTGAGAGGTTGGGGCTTAGTGAGGGGGCTGGCGGCAGAAGTGTGGGGCGGGGTGGCGGTTCTTCATAGGAAGGGCCAGGGTAGACTGGTGTTTCAGGCACTGTTTATTTGTTGCTGTTTTTCACTCCTTGTATTTCCACCCAGCCACCCTTATTATCTGATCTGATTGAACAGACATATGATCTGAGACGTTCCACCTCTGACCATCCCAGCTTTTCCTATTCAAGGCTAAGATTACACTGTTCATGTCTTCTTATTTCTTTGATTTTGTTTTTTAAGATAGGTGCAAGAATGGTTGTGTGGTTAAGGATCTTGCTTTGCGACCACGTGGTTTCAGGTTCAGTTGCACTGCGTGGCACCATGGCCAAGTGTCTTCTACGAACCGCTAAGTGATGGGGACGTAAACACACCAGCATCGGTTGTCAAGCAATGCTATGGAAGACAAACACAGACACACAAACACATACATACATATATATATATATATATATATATATATATATATATATACATATATACGACAGGCTTCTTTCAGTTTCCGTCTACCAAATCCACTCACAAGGCATTGGTCAGCCCAGGGCTATAGCAGAAGACACTTGACCAAGATGCCACGCAGTGGGACTGAACCCGGAACCATGTGGTTGGTTAGGAAGCTACTTACCACACAGCCACTCCTGCGCCTATGTTTCTATGAAATAAATATATGTAAAAATATACACAAGCATGTATTCACGTCATCAGCGGGTCCTCAAGAGACGCAATTCTTCAAAATAAACTCATTTTTATACACTCGTAGCTGACGTCAAGCAAATATACATCCTCAATGCATTTCAGGAATATTTACAGAAATGGATCTAGTTTCTTAGATTTAAGATATTATATTCAATCTCTTCAAGCGCTTTGATATGAAGAACCTACCTCTAGAAATGTGCTTCTTCAAATTTATGATGTTTTGATGTGGTTTACGGTACCTTGTGGTATTGCCCCATATCAAGACAATTTTGTTTTTAATTTGTTTGTTTCAAATAACCATCTTTCTTCTGGTTGTGGTTGTGCTGATGATGTTTATGTGTGTTAAGATAAGTTAAGTTAAGTTAATTTTTTGTCTCAAAAAGCAAAAGCAAGGCCATGTAGGAGGACATGGAGTTATGTACAGGGAGGGTGTTCATGCAAAGAGTTCAGGCCATTTCTGGTCAAGAGAGTCTTTGAACCGAGCGCTCGTCGGCATCTTCAGTATCTCGTCCAGCAGCTTATTCCACGGATCCGCAACCCGGACAGAGAAAGCCCCTCACCTTCGATTGAGATGAAATCGTTGCTGATAGAGCTTTTCGGAGTGACCCCGCAGCCGACGCTCTGGAGCAGGAGTGAAGAGCAGCTCTTTCGAGAGGTTACATTTCCGCTTATGATGTTGTGAGCGAGCATGAGATCACCACGGCGGCGGCGTGTGTGAGTGTGTATGTGTCAGTGAGTATGTTTGTATTTGTATGTGGGTGTATAAAAAGTAAAAGTGAGTTAGCCATTTGACATACATTTTGTATGAATGCAAGGCGCAGGAGTGGCTGTGTGGTAAGTAGCTTGCTTACCAACCACATGGTTCCAGGTTCAGTCCCACTGCATGGCACCTTGGGCAAGTGTCTTCTGCTATAGCCTCGGGCCGACCAATGCCTTGTGAGTGGATTTGGTAGACGGAAACTGAAAGAAGCTTGTCGTATAATGTATGTGTGTGTATAATGGTTGTGTGTCTGTGTTTGTCCCCCTAGCATTGCTTGACAACCGATGCTGTTGTGTTTACATCCCGTCACTTAGCGGTTCGGCAAAGAGACCGATAGAATAAGTACTGGGCTTACAAAGAATAAGTCCCGGGGTCGATTTGCTCAACTAAAGGCGGTGATCCAGCATGGCCGCAGTCAAATGACTGAAACAAGTAAAAGAGTAAAGAGAGTGTTTGTGTGTCTGTCTGTCTGTCCAAGGAGGTGCTGAAAAATTCCTGGCTTTAAGGGTATCATGAAAGGCCTGGTTGGTAGCCCAAACTTCCAAGTTCTTTTACAGCGCTTAATAAAACAGAAGGACCACTACAGTA